>NC_064629.1:770749991-771053022 GCF_023864275.1 Schistocerca cancellata
TTTCTGACATTCTTTCCAACGTTCTTTACAGACATAAGAATATCCAATACTTTTTTAATCATACTTTCTTTGCACTATCTTAATTGTGGCTTAATGTGTCCATTTATGTAATATAAAATTAATGAGAAGTATAATTTTTTTTTAAAAATTGCACAGTGAATTCTAAGGCATGAAAGTCATATTTTCAATTTTTAAGTGTCTTCATTTGTTTATATTTAAGTTTCATTTGCCCTTTTCTAATTATTTCCAAATCCCAATGATCAATTAATAATATCTAATTGGTAAAATAACTTTAAAATCATTATTAAGTAGCAAACAAATTTTTTATCGATGTTCAGTATCTAAATATTCACAGTCAGTAACATTATACAAAACATTTATCTCTAGTTTAGATATTTTTTTATATCTTTAGAGATACTGACGTCATTGAGCTTCTTGAAAATCGTATGCTTTTATATATTATGATTTTAATTAAGTTTTCAATAATGAGTAATGGCCACATGGTAGTGTATCTTTTCTTTTTTCTACAACATACTTTTTTTGTTTACTTGAATTGCATAAATTTCATGTTTATCACTTCTAATTAAATTAATTTTTCTATATTGTTCTATATTATTAAACAATCATACTTTCTAATCTTCAAAACTAATTTTGTTTTTAACAATATATTTCTTAACTCCTTTAGATTTTTTCTCTATGATGTCATCATCTTTATAAGCATACATTTTTGCTCTTAACAAACAAAATTCTTCCATTATTTTTCCATTACATTCATGTTTCATTTTTCCAACAACATTCTTGTTTACTTGTGGAATATCATATATATTATTTGTTGAATAATCACTTGTATCAATTAATCAATTATCGATTTCGTGTCTTCCTAGAAATCTTCAGTTTTAATGTTGTAAATATAACTCACTGTATCCTAATTACATAATTCAGTATTTTCTCTATATTTAGGTTTCATAATTCTATAGTGAAAATCTTACATCAATTCTTTAGACATATTAAGTATACTCATTCCAAAATATATAGATTTATTACATGTAATTTTAGTTTTATTCATATGGACAACAAAAGATTTTCATTAAACATATATCTACATTTAATGTTTGGTTTAGCTACAAGTTGATCACACATTTTACTATCTGTAACTAATCCTATAACTTGTCTGTTTCTAATATTCTCCATTGTTTCACGAAATACAGAATTATTCATTATTTTATAGAAATCTTTTTCAAAATCATTGTAGCTTTAGTTCTTAACTATGTGTTTAGATCTATATATTTCTTGTACCAATCAGGATCTTGAAATTTTAAAAGTTTATGAATTTTTGTCAGTTGCATTCCTAGGGATAGATATTGTTTAAGACTTCTATAATGAAATACATAATTATGCTTTTTATCTAAAGTAGTTATTAATTTACGTTCATTTGTACCTGGAACTAGTTTTGCTTCAGAAGCTAATGGTAAATCTTTATGTAAATCATGTAATTCTTTTGGATATTCTAGATCTACCTCAAAATAGACTACTGTTTGACATTTCACTTATTTTTGTAAGTAAATATTATTTGGTTCATCCCATTGAAATTCGCCATATGGTAAATATTCCACATAGCATAATATTATACGTATGTTTGATCTAAATATGCTAGATAATTAGTTATCTGTTTAACATCATAATCTTTTAAATATTTAGTATTTGCTTCTACATATCCTTTACAACATTGTGATATACCTCCTCTCATTCCTTTTTCAACCAATAAAAGCATATCATAATCATGTAATAATTCAAGTTCTAGTTCAGTCATTTTCAACATTGCATCCCAAAATAAACCTGGTGGTGTAAAATACCTAGCTGGACCTTGACCATATGCCGTTATATAAGTTTTTCTAAAATTTTCAAATACATCTGCTAACAGTAGTACATCAGTTTTAAGATAAAAATCATGATATTCAGCAAGATCTTTCATATTAAATTTTTCCCAAACTAATTTCTTATGTTCGTAATCTTCATCACTTATGTTACAATCATTCAATTCAGTGAAAAATCTTTCTTTTGGTGGTAACTGTGTTTCTTCAAATTTTTTCGAAGGATCCATGTAATCATATGGATAAAGACCTTTTCTAACTACTAGACCGAATAATTCTCTTTTGAAAACATCTTAATATTATTTAAATGATCTTTCTTCATATTTGATGACAGTTTGTCAAGTGACAAAACCATAAATCTAAATGTATCAATAAATTTTATTTTTAAATTATTTTGTGTATTTACTAAACCTAAGGTATTTATTTTCATTACATGGTTTTAGTTCTAATTCTTCTTTATCATATTCAAGTTCTTTTACAAAAAGATATGAATCGTAACCGTATAAATTATGTAAATAAATAGGTACAAAATTACATTGTTGTAGTTTTTAATTACAATTATGTTACAATGGAGCAATGTATTCACCAGTTAGATGATCGTGAAGATGAACCTTTTTATTACTTTTTGTATAATGGTATTTACATATTGTACAGACTTTAGATTTATTATATATTCTGTATTCTTCAGGTGTTAGTGGATTCATTTGTTCATACTTCCAAATTCTTCATTTTTTGCTTCATGTGTTCTATACATTTTTATGACACGTTTGTCCTCTATAAACAACAGGATCTTTGTAATGTCCATTCATGTATTTGATGTAGTAGCATAATCCAATTGGTTCATGTTTTTGATATTACATTGTATTTGGCGTTTCTGCATTTGGCTGAGAATTGTCCATCTTTAAAAGTAAACCATCAAAATCAGCATAAATTACAATTGGAAAATTTTCTGTATATTGTTAATTTTTAATTTATACAGATGTTCCTTCACTTGGCATTTCAACTTTTAATGGTTTTTTAGTTAAACACTTTGTTGTACAATTATCTAATTTTTCTTTACTATTGAAATGTTGTGTACATAAATCACAAATAAATTTATTTCAGTATGTTTGGTGATTTGACTTGAGACAAATCTAGATAAATTTTTTAAGTTACAATAGTCTGAATTACCATTTTCCTTGAAATAAAGTGGATTTATATGTTTCTCTTTGTTACATTTTGTAATTTTAATGGATCCACTAGATATTCTCCATCATCAAATGACTAAACATTGATAGATACATTAATTATATTTTCAATTTTTCGAATATGATCAGCTACTACAGGAAATTCAATGTTTTCAAATTTTTTATCATGATGTAGACCAACATTCTTATATTTTGTTACTCTTTCAGCATTTTATCTGCAGGATACAAAGCTGGTTTTATAGACCAGAGAAAACGTTTTTGATCATTATTTTTCACATTAGCACATGCTTTCCTATTTTTAATTTTTCTGATAAGTCAATGTAAGATGATCCTCTAAGTGGAACATGTTTGTTAATTTGTAGCTGTAAACCAATAATTCTATGTAATGTCCATCCTGATCCTTGTGCTTGAAAGTTAGATATTTTTGTAAAAATTTCTCTTTTACATTGTTCAAATCTTTTACTAAAGTCTTTTTCTGTCAAAATAGTATATTTTTGTGTTTGTTGTCCAAATTCTTGAACATTATTATCAATATTATTAATGTTTATTCATTTGATGATTAGAAATATCAAGTGTATCCATTAAAAATAAAAAATGTAAAAAGGAAAAGCATGTAAATCTACTTTATTTCAATAGAGATAGTAATTCACACAACTGTTACATAAAAATTACCAAAGAAGAAAAGTAATTTTTTGTCATTTATGGTTACTAAATTTGAATAGTAAAGATAAAGTAATACTCATACACCAAATTGTTTAACTTAAAAACCATTAAAATTTGATATGTCAAGTGAAGGAGAATGTGAATATTTTACAAATTATCAATATACACAAAAGTTCCATTTCATATTTATGCTGATTGTGAATGTTTACTTTTGAATATGGACAATTGTGATCCAAATCCGGAAAAACCATATACAATGAAATATGAAAAACATGAACCAAGTTAATTTTGTTACTACATAAAATGCATTTTTGGAAATTATAAAGATCCTGTGGTTTATAGAAGTCCAAATTTTCATAAAAAATTTATTGAATGTATAACACAAGAGTTGGATAAATTTATTCTGAAATTGAGGAAATGAAACCACTTACATTTGAAGAAAATAAAATACATAATAAATCTAAAGTTTGTTCATTATGTAAATGTAAGTATACAAAAATACTAAAAAGATTCGTCATCATGCTCATCTAACTCGAAAGTACATTGCTTCATTGTTCAATAATTGTAATTTAAAACTACAACAATCTCATTTTGTACCTATTTATTTACATAATTTGTGTAGTTATCATTCTCATCTTTTTGTAAAATTTCTTGGTTGTGATAATAAAGAAATGGAACTAATACCAAACAATGAAAATAAATACACTAGTATTGGTAAACATACAAAAAATTAAAAAATGAGATTTTTTGATACATTTAGATTTATGTCTTCTTCAGTTAATAAACTTTTTACAAATTTAAAGAATTAAAAAATATTAAAAATAATTTTTATTAAGAATTATTTACTTTAGTAATTAGAAAAGATGTTTATCCATATGATAGTATCGATTCTTGGAAAAAATTAGAAGTCACACAATTACTACCAAAAGAAAAATTTTGATTAAATTAAATGATTGTAACTAACTGACGAAGATTAAAAACATTCAAAATTCAATATAAAAAACCTTGGTGAACATCACGATCGGTATCCTAAAACTGATGTCTGTACTACTGATAAGAGACGCTTTTGATAAATTTATAAAACATGTAAAAAACAGAGATCCGTTTTGGTATTTTACAGCACTATATTGATCTTAGGATGCAATGTTAAAAATTACTGGACAACAACTTGAAATATTATATGATTATGATATTTTTCTAATAGTTGAAAAAGGAATAAGAGGAGGTATTTCTTAATGTTGTAAAAGATATGTAAAAGCAAATAATTAATATTTCAAAGATTTTAATAACTGAGAAATATCAAATTATATAACATATGTAGATGTAAATTACTTATTTGGTTATGGTAAGAACCAATATTTACCATTTGGTGGATTTAAATAGGATTTTTAATCCTACAAAAGTAAATGAAATTTCAAACATTTGTGAAAATGGTTACATATTTGAAGTAGATATAGACAATTCAAAAGAATTACATGATTTGCATAAATATTTACCATTAGCACCTGAATCAAAACTTGTTCCAGGTACAAATTATAGTAAATTTATAGTAACTTTAGATAATAAAACATAATTATGTAGTATATAATAGAAATATTAAACAATATTTATCTTTAAGAATGCAACTTAGAAAAAATCATTAAGTTTTAAAATTTAAACAATTTAATTGGTTGAAGAAATATATATATTTGAACATACAGTTAAGAACTAAAACTACAAATGCTTTTGAAAAAGAATTGTATAAATTAATGAATTTATTATTTATTTAGGATATGGCTCATAACATCACAGTAAAAATTACAGAAACAACACGATTAAAAAAATCACACATGTATAAACAGAACAATAAATAACAGTTTGTATATAAGCACACCACCAATTGTAAATTTACACTCACAGAAGAGCAATCACAAACAAACATCCAGCTTAGATACTATATAGTCAATTGCGTCTTGGGTCGCCATTAGGAAATCCTTTGAGTCACCCTCATATGCCCTTAGTGGGCATTCCTGCACGATGTGTTTGACCATCTGTCTCTCATAGCCACAGTCGCAAGTGGCCGAAGGAAGTTTACCCCATCTGTGTAAAGAGTTGACGCATCTCCCACAGTTGGTTTTGATGCGATTAAGAGTTGACCAAACTTTGCAAGGGAAGTCAAATCCTTTTGATTTACTAAAGATGCATGGCATACTGTGGCAGTTTACTGCTATTCTTTTCTCCCATTACTAGTGTTCTTTTCTCCCATTCCTCTTTTCATCGGTCATTTATTTTAAAGTTGGTTTGGTGCAGCGCCTGTGCGGTCTTTAGTGGATGATGCCTAGACCACAGTCGGTTTCCTTGGATGTCGTGAGTACGTTCATGGATTTGTAATTGAGGGTTAGTCATGATTTTGTGAAATTCTCTAACCAGAGCGTGTTCTTGGCGCAGGTTAGGAGGGACTATGTTACTGAGAACACTCATCCACACTGTAGGAGTAGACCTGATTGTGCCTGATATAATACGCATTGTTGGATTAAGTTGGCTATCTATGATGTGTGTGTGTTTGTTGTTGAGCCATACTGGGGCACAGTATTCCGCCACTGCATACACCAAGCCAAGAGTGGATGTTCTTAAGGTGGGTGCTGAGGAGCCCCAAGTGGTGCCACAGAGCTTGTGCAATATGTTGTTGCATGTTTTAAGTTTCGCTGCAGTTTTCGTCAGGTGTTTTTTGAATGTTAGTGTCCTATCTAGGGCAACCCCAAGATACTTCGGGTGTTCGTTGTGATTTAGTATTTTCCCATCAAGATAAACATGTAGCTCTCTGTTGGCCATTTTGTTGTTCAAATGGAAGGCAGATACTACCGTCTTTGTAGCACTAGGCTGTAGCCTCCCTTTTCTAAAATACTCACTGAGAATCTCTAGGTCACTCGTAAGGATATCTTTGGAAGTTTCTATATTTCTGTGGGCTGTTGCCAAAGCCCAGTCGTCAGCATAACCAAATTTGCTCGATTTAGTTGCAGGAATGTCAGTGATGTAAAGGCTGAAAAGAAGGGGCGCAAGGACAGAGCCTTGTGGGAATCCATTATTGAGATTCATCTGTTTACTTCTCTTATTCCCCATTATTACTTGGAAGGTTCTATTTGACAACATATCGCCAGTGAGGTTGGTTATCTTCTTGCAGGGGACAGCACAGATTAATTTGTACATGAGTTCCTGTTTCCAAACTGTGTCATAGGCTGCTGTTAGGTCTATGAATGCTACAGCTACTTTATGTTTCTTCGGCAACCCCACCTCTATATATGTTGTCAGTGATAGGACTTGATCTGTACAGCAGCCATAGGGACGGAATCCTGCTTGTTCGATGGGGATTTTTTTGAGTATAGTTTGGTCTATTCTGTTGAGGAGCAGTCTTTGTATTAATTTATAGACCATACTGAGAAGGGCAATTGGGCAGTAACTCTCTGGTCTATCGCCTGATTTACCAGGTTTCAGGACTGCGATGATCTTTGCTTGTTTAAGTGAGGGAGGAATATTACCCACTTGGAGAATGTCCATAAAGAACATAGCCAGCCATTGTTTTGTCTAGGCACTGACATGTATGAGGAACTCAGGGTGGATGCCATTGAAACCCGGAGCTTTGCCTGGTTTAACCTTCTTCAGGGCATTGGTAACCTCCTCTATAAGAATATCTGATGAATATTCTGAGTACATTACACGGGTCCTTTTTAATGTTCTTAAGTCCTTCTTCACTTTTGTTGCATGCTTTCTATCTCGTGGGGCTCTAGACGCAGAGACTATGTGGGATGCGACCTTGTTGGGAGATATTTCGTCCTTTCTACGTTCAGGTGGATTTGCGCCTCCTGGTTTATGCAGTAGGGACCAGGCTTGTGGGCTTGACTTTGAAAAGTCTAGATTTTCAACAGTATTCACGCATTTTTGCCATCTAGTAAAGTCGATGTTATGTAACAGTTCATCTGCTATTTCCCAGTCCCCATTCTTGAGGAATTCCGCACATCCCAGTCCAACCGGGATGGATTTTTTGCGGTACCCTCTTGGGATCGCTGTTTTTGCAGAGCAAATGAGCGCTCCTACAAACCTCTCATAGCTCTTGCTGGTTGGAGGGATCCAGCTCAAGGTATAATCAAGTTGTTCAGAGAACTTTGTCCAGTCAGCTTTTGTAAAATTCCACCTTGGTCGAGGGTAAGACCTTATTATCAGGATGGATATACCGATATTAATAAGCACAGGGCGGTGCTGGCTATGAGGGAAGTCCGTCAGGACCCTTCTGGAGGCTGTTAGTGGTTTATCGTTTGTGTCCCTCGAAACAATGCACAGATCTAGGTTATAGTCACAGTTCCATGCAGCTGATCTGAATGTCCGTCGGTCCTTGGCATCAAACAACAGATAAATACTTTGTTCCTCAGACCATTCGACCAGCATGTCTCCAGTGCTATCATTCGTACTGTATTTCCACATTTCGTGATGACTATTATAGTCCCCAACATATACACTTGGGTGTGGGTGGATCTTTATCACTTTAGCCAGCCAAGTAGTAGCAGTAGGTTTGTAGATGTTTGTTACTGTAACTTCTCCTATTTTGATGACAACTTCTTGTATATCATTTGCAATTGACGCTTCAACTAGAAAGGCATCCTCTATGTCCCCACACACATATGTCACAACGCCATAGTGACTGTCATGTGTGGCTCTAAGTAGATCATATCGCAGTATCCTTCTTCTAGCATCAAGTTGGGCACTATTTTCAGCATGAGTTTCCTGCATGGCTACCAGGTCAATGTCGTTATTGTGTAAAATTCTCTGCAATACTTGACATTTTGCTCTGCTTATGCCCTAAATGTTGAAATGGCAGATTCGGATGCATGTTCCGAAAACCTTAGTTAGTGGTCCCTAAAAGAACCGTTGTATGTATCTTGCATAGAGCTTTGTCTGTCGTTCTGTTTCACTGTGATGTGGGGTAGGAATTCTTCAGTCTGCTGCCAGTTGTGTTAGTTCATTTAGCGTTACCCAGGGTGCACAATGTGGAGGCAAACTAACTTTACACCCCATTAATGAAAAATTCTCTATTTGAAAAACAATGGAAAATATAAGAAATAGACAAGATATTAGTTTCAAACAGTAAAGTATTTGATAAAGTTGTAACTAAACCAAATTTTAAATGTAGAACTATATTTAATGAAAATCTTGATGCTACACATATCTATAAAACGAAAATTACATTTGATAAATAAAGCTATTTGTGTTGGATTAAGTATACTTGATATATTTAGAGAATTGATGTATGATTTTCGCCATAGAGTTACGAAACCTAAATATGGGATAAATATTGAATTATGTTATCAACATACTGACTGTTATATTAACTATATTAAAACTGAAGATTTTGTAAGTAGGCTGTTTATGTTTTCTTTATGTAAGTAGGCTGTTTATATTTTCTTATTAGCAATGTTACGTAGCGCTCTGTATGAAAATCACTGGCTGTGCTGTGTGCAGTCTGTGGCTAGTTTGCATTGTTGTCTGCCATTGTAGTGTTGGGCAGCGGCAGCTGGATGTGAACAGCGCATAGCATTGCACAGTTGGAGGTGAGCCGCCAGCAGTGGTGGATGTGGGGAGAGAGATGGCGGAGTTTTGATAATTTGTAATACTGGATGTCAATTATGAATATTAAGGTAAATACATTGTTTGTTCTCTATTAAAATCTTTCATTTGCTAACTATCCCTATCAGTAGTTACTGCCTTCAGTAGTTTGAATCTTTTATTTAGCTGGCAGTAGTGGCGCTCGCTGTACTGCAGTAGTTCGAGTAACGAAGATTTTTGTGAGGTAAGTGATTTGTGAAAGGTATAGGTAAATGTTAGTCAGGGCCATTCTTTTGCAGGGATCTTTGATAGTCAGATTGCGTTGTGCTAAATAATATTGTGTGTCAGGTTAAGCACAGTCGTGTATAAATTCTTCTAAGGGGACGTTTCAATTTCTATGAAGATATAAATCAATGATTGATTATTGTGATACAAGTGTTTATCCAACAGATAATATATATAGTATTCCAAAACTAAACAAAAATGTTGTTGGTAAAATGAAAGATGAATGTAGTGGAAAAGTAATTGACGAATTTTGTGGTTTCAGAGCGAAAATGTATGCTTATTAAGTTGGTGACAATATAGAAAAAATGTAAAACAATCAACAAATGTGTTCTTGAAAACAAAATATGTTTAGAAGATTACAAACGTTGTTTGTTTCACAATATATAACAATATGGAAAAAATAATTTTATTGAAAGTTAAAACATGAAATTTATATAATTCAAGTAAACAAAAAGGACTGAGTCCTCATGATAATAAAAGATATGTATTGGAAAATAAAATAGATGCATTTCCATATAGTCATATTAAGGTATTAAAAACATGATGAAATTATTTCTATATAAAATTAAAAAATTATTTCTACATAAAAATAATAAAAAATTTTTGTATATAAAATTTTTCTGTATAAATTGAAACTTCTTTACGAAGATCAAATAAATCACAAAAATTTTTGTATACAAAAACTACAAGGTTTGAATAAAATAAACAATGAAATAATTAAAATATAAGATGATAGAATTAATATGAAAGTATAAAGTAAAAGTTTAAGGAATTAATGTAGAAGATGAAATAATTAAATCAAAATATGTTCAAAATCTATATTTGATTGAAATAATTCATAGTTATTTAAATGCTGATTGTTAAAATAAAGAGTAAACTAATTCTTTTCAATAACTAATTGTTTAAAAAGTAGATGATTATTAAACTAAATGGCAAAACTAAGTGATTGTGAAACTAAATAGTAAACTAATTGATTGATAAGCCAAATAATCAACTAATTGTTCTAAAAAGTGACTGATGAAAACCTAATTGCTTGTTAAACTAAATAGTAAAATAATACTTTATAAAATACACTTTATTTATCCAACTGTTGTGTGTATTATCAAAACCTAACCATTTAACATTAACTTGATTACCTTTCTTTCTTAAGACTGTCTCAACTAAGTATACATTTAGATATTCTGTTTTCTGTAGTTCTTGTTCACAAAAATTTCCTTTAAATCTTTTAATCTATATGTAATTGGATTAGAATAAATAACATCATCAATTCCAAATATTTCTGCTGACTAATTAGCTGTATATCCTTTTTAAAAAAGACCTTAAAGTTTACTAATTATCAGTTTATCACCTTCTTTAAATTTATTATTTTCATTATATATAATGTCACTTATTTTTAAATTTTTTTCATTCACTTTCATTGGTTTCATTTTTATTCCTGAATGTTTTGTGTCATTGTATTCATCAATTGAATTTTAACTAAATTTAACCTTTTAGAAGTTCCATGTAGAGTAATTTTCATCCAAATTTGTTTCATTAAAACTATCAACAACAGATACTTTAAATTCTGCAAAAGTTGAATAATGATTAATGTTATATTTCTTGATTAAATTTAGAAATCCTTTGTTATAGAACACTTTACCATTAACTGTTTGTAAATTATTTGGCTTTCTAACTATTAAATTGTTTTTAAAAGCATCAACTATATTTTAGCTTTTTTGTCTTTAATAAGAACAGCAAACGCGAATTTTAAGAAACATCAATTATTGTCAATAAATATCTTTGATGTTCATTTATTTTCGAAATTCCTTTTAAATGCCCTTATTCCATTTGAAGTAGATCAGTTAACCATAAATCTTCTATATCAAAACAAACAACATTTCTTCCTTTAACATTCTTTCTAATTGGTTTATGTAATTCATTAATTATATTTTCACGAATATTATTTAGACATTCATCATCTACAAATTTTAATTATTTTACTTTTTTCTTTAAAATTACCTAACTGTTCTAAGTATTCTTTCTGTATTATAAGATAGTTCATTTTTTCCTAAATAGTTAACTAATTGTTTTCGTATTTACCCCCAAAAGAATCAAAAAGAAATTTTTATCATTATTTTTATAATAACAAATCCAATGACTACCATGGTTATCGGATGTATCAAAATTTGTGATACCACATTCAATTTTTAATGGTTAATTATTAATTCATCAATCATCTTCACATAACGAAAATATTTAATTTTTAATTGTTTACTAACATTTTCTATATCAAAATTACTTAATGCATTAGGATTTTAATCAATTACTTTTTTAATTACTTTTTGTTTCCTTTATTCCACTACCATAATTTTGGCCATTTTCAAGCTGTGTCCTTTTTGGTCTTTTAATTCTTCATAATTTTTCTTTTTGTTTGATACTGCAGTTGCAATTGCTGCAGATCCTCCAGCTAATGAACCAATTGTTGCTAAATATGGTAATGCAGCTAATAATAATCGAAGGAATCCACCTTCATGTTTTTTAATCTTTCACCATCTTTCTTTTTTGTTAAATAATGAATAATTTTTTTACACCAGGAATAGCTAATGTAACAATAAATTTCCACCAACTTTCTCTTCTTTCTACTTTTTTTCATCTGTTAAAAACGGTTCAATTGCAGTTAATTGTTCATTATTTAACTTTAATTTAATTGTCTTTGGTTTAGTTTTACCACTATCTAGCAAAGTATAATCATTTGTAAAGTTATTCATTTATATAATTTTAATGTAATAAAATTTAATAAAAATTCTTTAATATTTTTGTTGATAAGAAATGTGGTATCTTATTTCCAAAATTACCTTCATTTGGTTTTCCAGACATGTCTATTGTTAAAAACCAAATTTCCTCATCCCAGCATTTACTACACAATTCTTTGAAATTACCGAACTTTCAATCTCCACTAACAGTCATGGTAGATATGATTTAAATTTGTATCATCTTGCCTAAAAATGAAAAAAATTAATTGTCTCTAAGTAAGTGTTTTGTATTTTTTATAAGATTGAGCTAAGTAAAACCGATCTATACCTTTGTGGCTACCTCTTTTAAAATAATTTCTAACAATATCTTGATTTTCTAGACTAAGGTCATAAATTACAACCACTAAAATTTCTCCACATCCATCTAAGCAAATATTTTCATCGTTATTAACAAGAAAACTAAAAATTTTTCAATTAAATTTATCTTTAATTTTTACATTGTTTTATAAATTCTGGATATTTTGGTTATTCTACACTTTTTGAAAAATTTAGAAATGTTTAATTATGTCTCATTTCAACCATTCTGTAGCTAAAATTTTATTATCAATCATAAATCTTGTTTTTCCACAACCACTTGTTCCAGTTATTGCACATCTTGTAGAATGTGGTAGAAGTTTACCATGTCTGTTTTTTGAAATGTTTCCTGGAATTTTGACTTTAGGTTCGCAATTTATATTGTTCATATATTAATTTTTTCATGTGTTGATAATTTTTTCAGTTATTAATAATTTTTCATTTATTAATAATTTTTCATTTATTAATAATTTTATTTTTATTTATTAGTAATTACTTCATTTATTAATATTTTTCATTTATTAATAGTTTTTTCAGAAGAAAATGACTAGATTATTTCAACTTAGTGATAAATCGACTGTACTTAAAAAACGATTCACAGTTCCAGTTCATGGTAATTAAATTAATGTTTCATTAGTTGGTTTTTATTCAACTTTATTAACACCAGGTATTACAACTAAAGTAATAAACTTCATTGTGATGGAGAAACAATAGAAATTCCTTTAGATGAATTTAGTTTTGATAATAAGAAAAATGTATAAATTTGAAAAAACTAATATACACATTAAAGCAGATGAAATTTCAAAAAGGATTGTTATTGAAAGTGATGTAAAATTATATGGGAGATTTCAGTTGTTTCTCGATCACAATAAAGTTTATTATTTTTTGTTGTATTATTTGTGGTTAAAAAAGTTGCATAAAAACCAACTAACGACACATTAGTATAATTATCGTGTATTGGAACAGTTAATCGTTTTCTAAGTATCATTAAAAAATTAAAAGTTTTAATAAGTGAAATTATTATTAATAAGTGGCAAATATTTATAAATGAAAAATTATTAATAAATGAAAAAGTTATTAGTATAAAAATTACTAATAAATGAATAAAACACATGGGAACCTAAAGTGAGAATTCAAGAAAATAATTTAAGAGACAAACATGGTAAACTTATACAAAATTCTATAACATGTGCAATAATCAGACGAAGTGGTTGTGGTAAAGCAACATTAATGATTCATAATTTTATTTTAGGTACAGGATGGTTAACTTGGGATAAAATTTAACATTGCTATGTTTATTCATAAAGTTTAGAACAACGGAAATATTAAGAATTTACAGAACAACTTAAAACAATTGAAAATAAAATTAAAGAAAACATTGTTAGTGTCTTGAAAATAACAAAGAAATTTTTCCATTAGATAAGTCCAAAGAAAATTCAGTTAATGAATTTGAAATTAAAATATTATTAGAAATTATTTTAATAGAGGTAGACACAAAGATATATATTGCTTGTACATAGCTGAATCCTATAAAAAACTCCAAAACACTTACTTAGAGACAAGTTAAATTTTTATTAATTTTTAAACAAGATGAAAGAACTTTAAACCATATTTATGGAGAATTAAAGTTGGGTAATTTTAAAGAATAGTGTAGTAAATGTCAGAATGATGACTATGGTTTTTTAACAATTGATGTCTAGAAAATCAAGTTAAAGTAAGTTTAAAAAATAAAATATAACATTTATTAACAATTTAAACATTAAGCAGAGTAGTTTAAATTTTAACTTTAACATTAATATTAACTTTAACATAATATTAAATTTAACATTAACATTAACAATCAATTTACGATCAACATAAACATCAACACTAAATTTGACTTCAAAAATAAACATTATCTCTAGCTGAAACATAAACATAAACATAAATGTAAAGCTAAATATAAACATAAACATAAACAAAAACTTGGATATAAATGTTAAATATTAATCATAAACATAAATATAATTAATGTTTTTTCTTCATTAAAAATGTTTGAAAAGTATGATGAAAAAGTTGTTGAGAAGTTCAACAAAATAGACAGAAATTTGAAGAATTAAGAGAACAATTTATGCTTTCGAAAAATCAACCAAGAACTAAATTTGAAAAATATAAAAAGGATCAACCTGTTGTTGATGCTGATGAAGCAGTAAACAATGTATTGTAGGTTAAGGTGATAATGTTTTAAAAGTAATTAAAAATAAAGAAGTTGTAAACCAATGATTCCTCATTACCTTCATATAGAAGATTTTCGAGATTTATCCCCAAATAATAATTAACAGGATTATTATCATGATATTAAGAGAAAATATGTTTACACACTTTTAGTGAAAAAAAACCAGATGTGTTTAATAAATATCAATAACAAAAAGAAAGTAAAAGGTAATGGAACTAAATAGATAAATGTTAGTGAAAGACTTTTAAAGTAGGTAAATCATAGTGAAGATAAAGTACTTGGTTTGAAACCTGTTGGTTTGTTTTAATATTTTAATTTACCTGTAGAATTCAATGGCTATAAACTAATGGTAAAAAACATTTCAAGGTACAGATGGATAAATGTGACTTTTAACTGATAAATATATTACTATAGAAGATTGAAATGAAATGATTAATGGTGAATATTTATAAAATTATGCAGATATATTAGTAAATTCAGGAGCATTATATTCTGATAATAATCCAAACAGACAAAAAAGATGAAGTAGAGTTAATAAATATAATACTTAATAAAATAACTTTTGAGGATTATTTTTGAAACTTACGAAGAACGACAATAGGTATGGGAATTAATGTTTATATTTATGAAAATGGTAGGGAATTAAAAAAATCTTTAAAAATTTTAAACTTGTTAAATCTGTTCATTAATTTTTAAACTATATAAAAATCTTTTAACATATTGAACTATATAAAAATCTTTTTGCACTTTTTTATACCTATAACTACATAAATGAATAAGTTTACCATTGGTTATACATTGCAACGTAGTGTTAAAGCTAAGCAACGTCAGTTAAATTAAAGTTATGTAATGTACAATTAAATGCAATTGAAAGATTTTTAGCACATGTTCAAAAAAGAAGAAAGAAAAGAAAGATGGTGGAAATATACTTATTGCATTAGCCATTCCTGTTTAAAGAAATTATTGACAAATTAACAAAAAAGAAAGTTGGTAAAGGATTAACACAACATGAAGGTGGATTTCTTCCATTATTATTCGGTATTACACTATATTAAGCACCTACTGGTTCACTAGCACGAGGATTTGCAGCAATTGCGAATGCAATATTAAACAAAAAGGAAAATAATAAAAAAATTAGAAGAACAAAAATGACATAAATTAGAAATGGAAAAGAAAGCTGTTGGTAATGGAATAAGGAAAAAAATTAATTTCAAAAACGTAATTGATAAATATCATAACACACTAAGTAATTGTGTTATAGAAATAATTATATAATTTCATGCTGTCTACATGATTGATGAATTTGTAAATAAACCATTAACAATTGATTGTAGTAAAATAAAATTATATACATCTGATAATCCTGGTGCTAATTGAATTTGTTATTATAAATATATAGACAAAAAATTAGTTTTTGATACATTTGGTACTAATATAGAAAAACAATTACATAATTATTTAGAAAAAAATTAAGTGTATTAAAATATAGATGGAATATAATATTTTGATGAATTAATATGTGGTAATTTATGTTCATTTGTTTTAAAATTGCTTTGAGTGAATTATTATTTTAATTATATTTTATATTTAATCAATGGACATTTTTGGAAATAAGATACATTTACCTGAACAAACTGAACAAGTACTTAATACACTTACACCCTATTTCGAAAAAATTGTGAAAATTGAAAATAATATTAAACAATTTCAATCATCAATAGATCAAATAAGGTAACTAATACAATTAAACAGTTTAAAAAAAATTGATGTTATTTTCTAAATAACTAAATGTTATATTGGTTTTAAAAATAGAAGACTTGGTAAATTACATGGCCCAATTGATGCAAAAGACGTACGTAACAAATATTATTTTGTTAGTGAACTATTAAATGTAGTTACAGAATAGTAATCATAAGTAATTTAACACAATTTCTTTAGAAAAATGGAAATAGAAAAAGATTTTACAGATTATTTCTGAAAGACAGGTTTAACGCCATATTTAGTTAAGTACCCAAAATATAAAATATATATTAAAAAATTATTTAAATTTACTTTTATAACAGGTGGTGTACAAAATGTAACTTTGAATATGATTTCACACTTAAAAGGATTCTTATTAATGGTAAAAAAGTTAATACAGGTTTAAACTTTGATGATTTTGATATTACAGTAAGTGTAGATGATAAGCTCTATCAAATAAATTATGATAATAATCAATAAATACTGGTATACAAATCAAATTTTTTAAACTTGATTGTTGGTGTAGATGTAAATACAATTGCATGTGGTGAAATAATTTTAAGTCAAATAAATTTTTTATCTATATAAATGAATAATCACAATTCACATTTATTACTTAAAGGTGATCTTATGTTTTGTTTAAAGTGAAAAAAGTATACTGTAACACATATTCCACATGCAATAACAACTATAAATCGAAGACTAAAAATTAAAGGTATTTGTACAATTTGTAAATCTAAAAAGAGCAAATTTGTTAGATTTTTTTGTTGATGTTGAAGTTTTAAATAATATTCGTGAAAATATAATTAATGAATTACATAAATTTATTAGAAAGAATTTAATAGATGAAACATTGTTTGCTTTATTATAGATGACCTTTGACAAGCTGATTTAGTTGAAATGCATTCAGGTAATTTAAAAGGGATTTCAAAAATTAACAAAGGTTACAAATATTTTTTAACATCGATTTTTTTTCAAAATTAGCATTTGCTGGTCCTGGTAAAGATAAAAAAGCTGTAAATATCGTTGGTGTTTTCTAAAATTTCAATACTAGTAAAACAATTAACAAACAGATGATGGTAAGGAATTCTATAACAAATAATTTAACGAATCAATGTATAAATATAACATTAATCCATAATCAACTCTTTCAGAATTAAAAGCATCTGTTGTTGAATTATTTAATGGAACACTTAAAGAAAAAATTTGTAAGAAATTTTCTTACAAGGAAATTATAAATGGATCAATTTAAATAAAAATATAATTGATGAATACAATAATAAAAAACATGCTACAACAAAAAAGGCGTTTTTGAAAAAGAATATACAGATAATTGATTAACAAAAATTTTTCAAATTGAAGATGTTACTTGCTGTAATCTAGTTACACAGAAATTAGAAGATATAAAAGGAAATTTTTATGAACAAAAACTTCAGAAAACGAAATATCCAGATGTATTCTTACTTGAAAAGTTTCAAGAAAGAAAGGTAATAAATTTTATGTTAAGTTGTTACGTTTTGATAATATAAAGAACAGTTGAAAAAATAAAGATAAAGTAATTTAACAAAGAATTATTTTTCACTATTTACTTCAACACTAACTTAGTTTTTAAACAATAGGTTTTTAAAATAATTACTTTAACTATTTAGTTAAACAATTAATTACTTTACTATTTAGGTCAGAAATCAATTATTTTACTATTAATTTTAAAAATGTATTTTCATTAAACAATAAGTTTCTTAAAATAATTAATTTGTTATTTACTTTAAAAATCAATTAGTTTTTTAAATAATTAGTTTTGAAAATATATAGTTTACTATTTAGTTTAACAGCAGATTCACTTTAAATAAATATGCAATATTTCCATCAGTTTTTAGAACTGAATTTTTTTGTATTAATTATTTCGTCTTTTAGTTTAATAATTTCAAGTTTCACTTGAATATGATTCTTTTTCATTTGAAGTCTATCATCTTTTAATTATTTCATTCTTTATTTTATTTTATGTTTGGATTTTTTATATATAAAACTCTTTGCATTTTCTTTGATCTTTGTACATAGTATCGATTTATATGGAACAATTTTATACATAAAATTTTTATATTAATTTTATACAGATATAATTTTGTAAATTTTTATGGAAATAATTTTATTGCATTTTTAGTAATTTAATATCACTATCTGGAAATGTATCTATTTTATTTTCCAATACATATCTTTCATTATCATGAGGACATGTGCATTTTTGTTTACTTGAAATGTATATATTTCATGTTTTCCACTTTTAATTAAATTAATTTTTCTGTATTGTTCTATATTGTTAAACAATTAATATTTGTAATCTTCGAAATTTATTTCGTTTAAAATAACACATTTCTTAAATCTAGGAGACTAAATTAAATTGTCACCAACTTCATAAGCATACATTTTTGCTCTTATGCCACAAAATTACTCATTTACATTTCCACTACATTCATCTTTCATTTTATGATCAACTTTTTTGTTTACTTCAGATATATTATGTAAATTACCTGTTGGCTAAATACTTTTATCAAATAATCAAACACTGTTTTTATATCTTCATAGAAATTTTAGGTTTTAATATTGTAAGTATAACTATCTGTATGTTTACAACATAATTCAATATATTCTCCATATTTAGATTTCATACCTATGCAGTGAAAATGATACACTAATTCCTTAGATAAATGAAGTATACTTGATTTAACATAAATAGGTGTATCAAATGTAATTTTTGTTTTGCGCATATGAATAGCAGCAAGATTTTCATTAAATAGAGTTCTACATTTAAGGTTAGGTTTAGCTACCACTTTATTACATTCTTAACTATTTTAAACCTATTTTATCTCATGTCAATTTCTTATATTTTCCATCGTCATTTCAACATACGGAATTATTCATTAATTTATAGAAATCTTTTTCAAAAGCATTTGTAGCTTTAGTTCTTAACTGTTTGTTTAATTCTATATATTTCTTTATCAATTGGTTTGTTTAAACTTTAAAACTCTATGTATTTTTTTAAGTTACATTGAAAGAGATAAATATTGTTAAAGATTTCCCTACATAATTATGTTTTCTGTCTTTAGTACTTACTAACGTACTTTCATTTGTCCCTGGAACAAGTTTTGATTCAGGAGCTAAAGTTAAATCTTTAGATAAATCATGAATTTTTATATTCTAAATCTATTTCAAATACATAACCATTTTCACAATTGTTTGAAATGTCACATATTTTTGTAAAATTAAAATTATTTGGTTCATCCCATTAAAATAAGGTAAATATCGGTTCATATTGTAACCATTTGCATCTAGATATGTTTTATAATTTGTTATTGCCATATTATTATAATATTTTAAATATTTATCATTGCATTTACGTATCTTTTAGAAGTTCGTGGAGTACTCCTCTATTCCATTTTCAACCTTTAAAAGTATATCATAATCTTATAATAATTCAAGATTTTTTAGCAATTGTTTACATTGTATCCCAAGATAAACTATGTGTTGTAAAATACCAAGAAGGATCGGGATTATATGTTTGTATACGTTTTTCTAAAATTTTCAAATACGTAAGTTAATAGTAGTGCATCAGTTATAGTATAAAAATCATGATATTCACCAAGTTTTTCTATTGAATGTATCACAAACTAATTTTGCTTGTTCATAATATTACAATCACTTAATTTATTGTAAAATTATTCTTTTGTTCGCAATTGTGTTTCTTTAAATTTTTCCAAGAATCCATAAAATCATTTTCCAATTACTAAATTAAATAATTCTAGAAAAAATACTCTTTAATACTTCTTAATTGATTGATCAGCATAAATAACAAAAGGAACTTTTTCTGTATACTGATAATTTTTAAAATATTACATTTACTTTCACTTGGCATTTCAATTTTTAATGGTTTTTAAGTTAATTTGGTGTATAATAATCTACTTTATCTTTACTATGGAAATGTAGTAAACTTAAATCACAAATAAATTTTACTTTTTCATCTTTGGTAATTTGGTTTGATATAAGTGTAGATAAAATTTTATGGAACAATAGTGTCAATTATAATCTTTCTTGAAATAAAGTAGATTTACTTGTTTTTCCTTTTTTATATTTTTTTATTTTTAATGGATACACTTGATATTTCTCATCATCAGATGAATAAATATTAATAATATTCAATGAACAGTGTACAAAGCCAGACAAACATGCATTACATACATTGACTGAAAAAGGATAGTGCATTGAGAACGGCTAACTACTAGCTGAAATCTAGTTTTGCCAATAATAATTCTAAAGGACGATGATAGCTGAAACATATTATTGACAAATCAAAATAACGGTCGCTTTGTGCAACAGCCTATGATGGAAGGAAACCTGATTAATAGATACATTAATTATATTGTCGATTTACGGAATATTATTAACTAATTTAAGAAATTCAATATTTTCAAGTTTTTATCAAAATCGAGACCAGCATTTTTACATTGTGTTATTCTTTCAGAATATTCATCTACAGGAAACAAAGCTGCTTTTATAGACTAGAAAACATTTTTCATCCTTACTTTTTATATTAAAACAAGCTTTATTGTTTATTATTTCTTTACATATATCAATGTGAGATGATCCTTTTAGTGGAAATATTTATTACTTGCAAAGTTGCAAAGCAATACTTCTATCAAAAGACCATCTTGATCCTTGTGATTAAAAAATTAGAAATTTTTTCTAACATAACTCTTTTACGTTATTTAAATTTTTACTGAAGTGTTTTTCTGTCATAATAGTATAGATTTGTGTTTATTCTCCAAATACTTGAACTTGCTCATTGTTTCATTTGTTTCTAGTTTATATTCAAAATATAATTTAGAATTTATCTTTAAACCATGATGTACTTTCAAATAGTCTAAACAATTTTAAAAATTTTGGTTTTTCTTGCATTTAAGAAATGATTAGGATCAAGTATATCTATACTATTTTCAAGATTTGTAGTTTGTTATTTGTTCTCAAATGCTTTTTCAACTAAGTAATCAGTTTTGGTTTTATTATATATTGTGTAGAAAATGGAAATATTCTTTTTAATGCTTTATGTTCTTTAGTTAGGAAAACATAATCAGCATTACGATATGGTAACTTTTTCAATAAATTACTACTTACATCAGATGTGTAATTTCTAACAGTATTTGTATGTTTTTCACTTACTTCAGGTGTATAATTTTAACAATATTTGTATGATTTTCACTTACTTCTGGTGTGTATATTCTAATAATATTTGGTAACTTTTTCCAAAAACTTTCACTTACTTCAAGTGAATAATTTCTAACAATATTTGTATGTTTTCCCTTAATTCAAGTGAATAATTTTTAACAATATTTGTATGACTTTCACTTAATTGATGTGTATAATTTCTAACAATCTTTGTATGTGTTTCACTTACATCACATTGAACTATTTCTAATAATAAATTTAATTAAATCAGATTATGTACATTTGAAATCCTCATAAATTTTTTACTTTACAAAATTCGTGATGAATGGATACTGTAAATACTTGTAGTTCATATGGAATGTATGTATCCACTCTGCTCCTTCATTATTACAAAAAAAATTAGATTTGTAAAAAATGTTTTTTTACAAAATGATAATTATTTAACAGATGGAAAAAGATTGTTATCTAATAGTTAATTAAACAAAAAAGAGACTTATTTTATAATTTTTTTACAATTAATTAGTTTTAACAATTAGTTTTTTTAAAAGAATTAGATTAATTTTTACATTAGAATCAATTAGCTTACTATTTAGGTTAAAGAACAATTAGATTACTATTTAGTTTAACAATCAATTAGTATTAATAATTTATGTAATTAATCAAAAATGATTATTATTTAATAAATAATTAATCATTAAGTTAAAGCTTTCTTCTTCTTGGTATAAACTAAAGTACACTTCTTTAATTTATTATTATGTTTTACCTTTATGTGAAGGACTTATGTAAAAACAAATCTTTAATTTTGAACATTTTTACATTTCTTTGTATATGTACATGTTTCTTCAGTTACAACTTCCTCTTTATTCATTGTGGATGTAGATTTTTCTTCATTATTTATTGTTGATATTATTTTTAAATGTTCTTCTCTTGGATCTCATCATAAACGTTCCTAGAAATAAAGTTTAGCTACACTTTTCCACATACCGATGGAATTCGATATTAAATGTAATTTTTTAGATGTTTTTTATTTATACATGGCTTACATATAGTTCTATAACCATCTTTTTGCATTTCTGTAAAGTAAAATGATCAATTGAATTCTCAGAAATACAAAAGTTTCAAAATTCAAATGTCACAGAAGACTCTTTTTGAACTTGCTGCATTCATATATAAAAATTTATTAGATTTGTGAAACAGTTAATATTTACAATTTCAATTTTTAATTAATCAGAATCTTAGTATTATTCTGGTTGACAATAAATACTTTTTCTTCATGGCCATTAATAACATAGCATAAATATCTGCCCTTCCAATTTTTGTGGTACTTTATATAAATTTTTATAATTTACTAATGTTAACTGATACATTTTATTGATTTACTAATATACTCTATGTGATTTTTTAAATGATGTAGATTTGTTTTATCTAATACATTTAAATTAATTTCCTTATGTTTATAATCTGATTATTCAAAAATCATTTACTTCTGTTAACTAATACATGTTAAAATTTTACAGTGACGTTGTAGATGAAATAATTAAGTTAGTTATAAGTTAGTTATTGCAATTAGTTGCTTTATTGTAAAATATAAGAAATTAGGTAATATTATAAAATCACTTTCGTTAATGAAATATAATGAATTATAAAAAATTAGTTATTTTACTTATAATTTCCGAAAATTAGTTTTATGTTGTCCTAGTGGCCCAGAACTGGCAAAATGTGAAGTTAAATAATGTGTGTTTTGGCCACTAGCTCTATATTTATGGAAAAAATGCATGTTAACACTCGATTTTTTAAATTTTCTATAGATATTGATCTAATTACCTGAAACATACATTATTTAACTACTTTATTCATTAAGTAGAACATTTACAAAATACTTTAGTAAGCATATTAATTTTAGTAAAGTACTAAAAAATCGATAATCAAATGAATAAACATTGATAGATACATTAATTAAATTTCAGTTTTTGGAATATAATCAACTAGTTCAGGAAATTCAATATTTTTTTATCATGATCAAGACCAACATTTTTATATTTTGTTACTCTTTGAGCATTTTTATCTGCAGGATACAAAGCTGGTTTTATATACCAAAGGAAACGCTTTTGATCAATATTTTTCACATTAACACATGGTTTCCTATTTTTAATTTATGTGGTAATTCAATGTAAGATGATCCTCTTAGAGGAATATATTTGTTAATTGCTAGCTGTAAACCAATAATTCTATTTAATGTAAATCCTGATCCTTGTACTTCAAAGTTAGATATTTTTGTTGAAATAACTCTTTTACCTTGTTCAAAATTTTTACTAAAGTGTTTTTCTGTCAAAATAATATAGTTTTGTGTTCGTTGTTCAAATAAGTGAACATTATCGTCATTGGTTTCTAGTTTAAAATCACAAAATAAATGAAAATTTATCTTTAAACAAAGGTGTACTTTCAAATAGCCTCTAACAATTTAAAAAAAATTTCTTTTCATGCATTTAAGAAGTGATCACTATGAAGTGTATCTATATTACTTTCAAAATCCATAGTTTGCTATCTGTCTGCAAATGGTTTCTCAATTAAAACATATTACAAAGATAAAATAAAACACAAAGGTAATTGATACAACAAACTACAAGAACTGAATAAATTAAATACAGAAAGAATACAATTAAAAGATGATAGAATTAAAATATAAGATAATATAATTAAAATTAAAGATGATATTATTCAAAATTTGAGAGAAACAGTTTATATTGCTTCAGAAGTAATATGTAAAAGAAATACAGAAAAAAATTGTTTATTACCACATTTAGTTCCTAAAACAATTAATGAAAAATTAAGACCAACATCCGTTCTTTTAAAATAATTTGATGATGAATGTTAATGTGAGTTTTATGTCATTAGAACACAACGTAAAAATTGACAGAAACAACTATATAAAATTGAAGATAGACATCTAAATTGCAAAGAAATGTTAAGATTGAATTATAATCCTAATTCAATAAATTTCTGTCAAAGAATGAGAGAAAACTTGAGGATTGTCTGTCATCTGAGCTATTTCAATATTTTTAATAACTATATACAAGAACAATTGATTAATGAAATTAAAATGCTTCATCAAACCGAACTATTATAAAATGACTTCTTTATTTACCAATTATTCTGTGAATTATCAAACAATAACCATTTAACATAAACTTATACTCTTTCTTTCTTAAAAATTTTCAAAGAAGTATACATCTGGATATTTTATTTTCTATAGTCTTTCGTCATAAAAATATCCTTTTGTATATTTTCATTTATATGTAATTGGAATAGAATGAGTAACATCTTCAATTTCACATATTTCTGTTGACCAATTAGCTGTATATCCATTTTCAAAAAGACATTTAACTTTACTAATTTTAACTTTATCACCATTTTTAAATTTAGCTATTTCATTATATACATTGTTACTTATTTTTAATTTTTTTCACTTACTTCTATCGGTTTCATTTTTTTTGTAAAATTTTTGTGTTATTGCATTCATCAATTAGTTTTTAACGAAATGTGACCGTTTATAATTCATTTGTAAAGCTAATTTATTCCACATTTTTTCTTTAAATGTTCTATTAAATCTTTCAGTAACAGATGCTTTTAATTCTGAAAAAGTTGAATATTGATTAATGTTATATTATTTCATTAATTCTTTAAATTATTTGTTATATAACTCTTTACCATTATCTATTTGTAAATTATTTACCTCTGTAACTATTAAAATTTTTTGAAAAGCATCAACTATATTTTTAACTGTTTTATCTTTAATAGGAACAGCAAATGCATATTTTGAAAAAAAAGCATCAATTATTGTAAATAACTTTTTATAAGCTTTGTTTATTTTTGAAATTCCTTTTAAATTACTAGAATCCATTTCAACTATATCAGTTTGCCATAAATCGTCTATACTAACAGAAACAACATTCATTCTAATTGATTTAAGTAATTCAATAATTATATCTTCATAAATACTATTCTAACCTTCACCATTTATAACTTTTTAAATGAATTTGCTCTTTTTACATTTAAAAATTGTACACATAACTTGAATTCTTTGTCTTCCATTTGTAGTTGTTACTCTATGTGGATTAAGTGTTTCTGTAACCTTTTTTCATTTCAAACAGTAAATATGATAGTCTTTAAGAAATAAATGTGAACTATGATTTTCCATTTTTTATACAAAAAATGTATATAGATTAAAAACTTTAATAGTATTAAAATTAATCCAACAACCTTATCTTTTCTATATCTTCTATACCTTCACCTTCCATCTTATGTAAGCCTTTATTAATTTCTGACTTAAATGTTTTAAATTTACTTTCTAGTGAATTAATTATAGTTAATGTATTTAGGATATTTCTTTGCCTTCTGATTATTTTATTATTTTGTTCTTCCCAGATACCATTGATAATTCCAACTTGTTTAGTTAAATGTCACTTATTTTCAAAAATTTCCATTTATTAAATCTAAAATACCATTAAAATTATAATTCTCACTAAGCAATTTTAAAACAATAAAAAAACATAAATGACCACATACTAATCTATCAAAATTTTGTATTCTTTCTGTATTGTAGTATAGTTTACTTTTTCCTAAACAGTTAACTAATTGTTTTGGTATACTACCACCAAATGAATCAAAAACCAAATTTTTATCATTATTTTTATTATAACAAATCCAATGTGTATCAGGATAATCAGATGTATCTAAATTTACTATACAACATTCAATTTTTAATGGTTTATTACCAAATTCCTCAATCATGTATACATCACAGAAATGTTTAATATTTAATTATTTAGTAGGTTTTTCTATATCAAAATTACTTAATGCTTTAGGATATTTATCAATTACTTTTTGAAAATTTTTTGTTTCTTAATTCCATTAACATCTTTTTTTCCATTTCTAAAAATTGTCTCTTTTGTTCTTCTAACTCTTCATCAGTTTTCTTTTTCTTTAGTACCTCATTAGCAATTGCTGCAGATCCTCCAGCAAATGAAACAATTGTTACTAAATACGGTAATGTAGCTAATAATAATAGAAGAAGTCCACATTCATGTTGTGTTAATCCTTTACCAACTTTCGTTTTTGTTAGATATTCAATAATTTTTATACAACAGGAATAGCTAATGTAACAAGTAAATTTCCACCAACTTTCTCATCTTTTTCTTTTTTGAACATCTGTTAAAAATGGTTCAAATGCATTTAATTGTCCATTTTTCAACTTTAATTAAATTGACCTTGGTTTGGTTTTACCGCTAGGTAGCAAAGAATAATCGATTGTGAAGTAATTCATTTATATAGCTCAAAATTTAATAAAGATTTTTTACATAGTTAAAATTTTATAAATACTTTTATATAGTTTAAAAATGTATAAAGATTAGTTATAGCTAAAAATGTAAAAGATTTTTTATATACACTCCTGGAAATGGAAAAAAGAACACATTAACACCGGTGTGTCAGACCCACCATACTTGCTCCGGACACTGCGAGAGGGCTGTACAAGCAATGATCACACGCACGGCACAACGGACACACCAGGAACCGCGGTGTTGGCCGTCAAATGGCGCTAGCTGCGCAGCATTTGTGCACCGCCGCCGTCAGTGTCAGCTAGTTTGCCGTGGCATACGGAGCTCCATCGCAGTCTTTAACACTGGTAGCATGCCGCGACAGCGTGGACGTGAACCATATGTGCAGTTGACGGACTCTGAGCGAGGGCGTATAGTGGGCATGCGGGAGGCCAGGTGGACGTACCGCCGAATTGCTCAACACGTGGGGCGTGAGGTCTCCACAGTACATCGATGTTGTCGCCAGTGGTCGGCGGAAGGTGCACATGCCCGTCGACCTGGGATCGGACCGCAGCGACGCACTTATGCACGCCAAGACCGTAGGATCCTATGCAGTGCCGTAGAGGACCGCACCGCCACTTCCCAGCAAATTAGGGACACTGTTGCTCCTGGGGTATCGGCGAGGACAATTCGCAACCGTCTCCATGAAGCTGGGCTACGGTGCCGCACACCATTAGGCCGCCTTTCGCTCACGCCCCAACATCGTGCAGCCCGCCTCCAGTGGTGTCGCGACAGGCGTGAATGGAGGGACGAATGGAGACGTTTTGTCTTCAGCGATGAGAGTCGCTTATGCCTTGGTGCCAATGATGGTCGTATGCGTGTTTGGCGCCGTGCAGGTGAGCGCCACAATCAGGACTGCATACGACCGAGGCACACAGGGCCAACACCCGGCATCATGGTGTGGGGAGCGATCTCCTACACTGGCCGTACACCACTGGTGATCGTCGAGGGGACACTGAATAGTGCACGGTACATCAAAACCGTCATCGAACCCATCGTTCTACCATTCCTAGACTGGCAAGGGAACTTGCTGTTCCAACAGGACAATGCACGTCCGCATGTATCCCGTGCCACCCAACGTGCTCTAGAAGGTGTAAGTCAACTACCCTGGCCAGCAAGATCTCCGGATCTGTCCCCCATTGAGCATGTTTGGGACTGGATGAAGTGTCGTCTCACGCGGTCTGCACGTCCAGCACGAACGCTGGTCCAACTGAGGCGCCAGGTGGAAATGGCATGGCAAGCCGTTCCACAGGACTACATCCAGCATCTCTACGATCGTCTCCATGGGAGAATAGCAGCCTGCATTGCTGCGAAAGGTGGATATACACTGTACTAGTGCCGACATTGTGCATGCTCTGTTGCCTGTGTCTATGTGCCTGTGGTTCTGTCAGTGTGATCATGTGATGTATCTGACCCCAGGAATGTGTCAATAAAGTTTCCCCTTCCTGGGACAATGAATTCACGGTGTTCTTATTTCAATTTCCAGGAGTGTAGTTTAAAAATTCATATAGATTTTTATATAGTTAAAAAATTTATAAAGATTTTTATAATCCCCAACCATTTTCATTTGTATCAACATTAATTCCCATACCTAATTTTTTTTACATAAATTATTTCTCTAGCAGTTGTTGCTGCAACTTTTTCACCAAATGAGGCACCAATTGCATACATTCTTTCTTTTGCAGCTAACATTTCTTTATCAGCTATATGCCTTTTTTATAAATCTTTATTGTCTCTGTAAGGAATAACATGCTTTTTACAAGCTTCATCTAATCTTTTTATACCTTTATCACCTTTACCTAATCTTTCTTCCAATTTTGTACCTGAACCACGTAATTTATAACTTGGAAGATGCATTTCAAATGGCAGTTTGTTAATTAAAATATTTACTAATCTTTTTCCATATTTATTACTTTTTCAAAATGTATGTGGAAGATTATTCAAAAATCAAATCAAATGTGAGATTCCTTTTGGATTACCAATTATAAAATCTCTAAATTTATTTGTAAACATATTCCATTTTGATAATTTTTATTTACAGCTAGTTCTTCATCATGAATTGCTGCTAATCTATCAATTAATTGTCTAACATCATTCAACCAAATGTATTCCATTGATTTATCTGTATATCTTGTAACTAAACCTTCAGCAATTTTTTCAGGTTAACTAATTTCTGAAAAATGATCCATAGTTTGTCTTCTTAAGTTTTGAAAATAATCATCAACATTTGGTTTTATTAAATATTTATCTTTATTACCTGTACTTGATCTTATTTTATTTGGATATAATGCTAATGAATTTAATAATATACCTGCATAATTTGATAAATCTTCACTATTAAACTTTCTATTAATATCTTCCATAATAATTTGTTTTTCAGTTAAGAGTCTCATTAATCCATATGTACCTTCATATGTTTCTTTACCAAGTGTTAATTTATCACCATTGAATTCTACAAGTAAATTACCAACATATTCAAACATACTAACAGGTTTTACACCAAATACTTCATCCTCACTATGATTATTATACTTAACATTCTTTCAGTAATTTTTATAATTTTAGTTTCATTTATCTTTTTACTTTCATTTTCTTCCTGGTATTTATTTAAAACATCTCGAATTTCTGTTTCACTTAATGTATAAACATATTTTCTAGGAATATCACCAGACCAGTCAGTTAATGATGTAATTGATGATGAATCTTCAAAATCTTCTATATTACGATTATATGGAATCATTTGTTTTTCAACTTCCCTATTTTCATTAATTGCTGTTAAAACATTATCACCTAAACGTTCAATACCTTGTTTTACTTTTTCATCAGTAACAGGCTGATCTTCCTTTTAATATTTCTCATAATCTGTTCTTGGTTGCTTTTTCCAAGGTTTAATTTTTTCTTCCAGTTCTTCAGATTTCCTTATTTTTGTTTAACTTGTTTAATGACTTTTTCATCATATTTTGCAAACATCTATTAACGAAGTAAAAACATTAAATATGTTTGTGCTTATGTTTGTGTTTATGTTTAAGTTTAATGTTTAAGTTTATGCAAAGTTAATGAAAAAGCTAATGTTAAAGTTTATGTTTATGTTCAATGTTGAGTGTTGAATGGTTTTGTTTAATGTTTATATTTTTAAAAAATGTTGTATTTTATTTCTAAACTTACCTTCATTGGGTTTTCTAGACATATCTACTGTTAAAAAACCAAAGTCTTCATTCCAAGATTTTTACTACACAACTATTTTAAAATTAGCAAACTTTAAGTCTCCAATAAAAAACTCATGGTAAATATGATTTAAATTTGTATCATCATGTCTAAAAATATTTAAATTGTCTCCAACTAAGTGTATTGGTGTTTTTGAGTAACATTGAGCTAAATAAAAGCAATCTATACCTTTGTGTCTAACTCTAGTAAAATAATTTCTAACAATGTCTTGATTTATAGAATAAAGTCATCAAATACAATTGAATTATCTTTACATTCATCTAATGGAATAAATTCTTCATTATTTTCAATAAAACTAACAGTTTTTTACTAATTTCATCTTCAATCTTTTTACCTTTCTTATAAATTCTTGATATTTTGGTTGTTCTAAACTTTATGAGTAAATATATAAATGTTAAACTTTTATTCCTGTTTAACTATCCTGTAGCTTAAATATAATTATCAATCATTAATGTTGTTTTTCCACAAACACTTGGTCCAATTATTGCACATTTTATAGAATTTGGTAGAAGTTTACCATGTTTGTTTTTCAACTTATTTCTGGAATTCTTACTATTGGTTACCAATCTGCTTTGTTCATTTATTAATAATTTTTACATTTATTAACAAGTTTTGATTTATTAATAATTTTTTATTTATTTAACAATTTTTCGTTTATAAATACTTTTTTATTTATTAATAATCTTTGCATTTATTAATAATTTTTTCAGTGGTAAATGAGTAGATTACTTCAACTTGGTGATAAATCTCCTACACTTAGAAATCGATAAATTGTTCCAGTATGTCATTATATTAATTTTTCATTAGTTGGTTTTTATTCAACTTTTTTAACATCAAATAGAGCAATAAAAAATAATAAACTTTATTGTGATTAAGATACAATAGCAATTTCTTTACGTCAAAAAAGGTTGAAAAATTTAAAAAAAATTATACATTTGAAAAAACCTAATATACAAATGAAAGCAGATGAAATTTTGAACAGAATTGTTATTGTAAATGTTGTAAAATTGTATATGGATATAGCAGATAGTATTGGAAGTTTACTTGGTTTCAATCTCAAGCTGTTCAAGCCAATGAAAGAATCATAGCTAAAGATGTTCCTACTATAATTCCTTTTGAATTAATCTATATAAATTTTAATCTCGCTGATGGAATGTATGTAAAACATAATGATCATTTTCATAAAGAAACTAATATTATCGCTTCATTTAATCATAAAGCGGAGTTTGGTGAACCAATAATTTATGATCCAAATTATGCTGTAAATGTTCCTATTTGTAGTACAATTCAAGATTTAGAATTTTCTATAACTGATGAAAGTGATACTTTAATTGACTTTATTGGCAGTACTTTAACAGTTATTTTAGAAATATCTCAATAAATGTTTTCCTTAATAAATAAGTAATTACTAAAACAATCGTGAATAAAATTGAAAGTTATCAGTTTTGTTCATTTCCTGTTAATGGAAAAACTAAAAATAATTTAAATGTTCCTAACAAAGATACAGAAATTGAAATAAATATTATTGATGATTGACTTCATACAAATAATGAATACTTCTACTTTAGTATTATTGGAAATGATTGTATAGATTATCCAACTCATTATGGAAAATCAAATATAAAATTAATTAATGATTATGTAACAAAATTGATGGACTTTCTAACAACAAAAAAAGGAAATAATATATTATCTAGAATTGAACATCCTTTTATTTCATCAACAGTTGTAATACATCTAACTTCACCTGTTACTTACAAAACAAGTTTAGAAGGACATATTCTTATTACAGGAAAACTAATAAGCAGAAAAATGAAGTACTTTATCCATTGCCACTACTTGGTGGATGTTTTAAAGGTTATAAAGAAATTGTGTTTGAAGGAAACTGAACTGTAGTTTTTACACGTAGTTCATTGTTCAGAGATCTATTATTATGCTGGTTTGATAAAAATAATTCTGGTATTGAAATAAAAGATATGCTTCCTAAAGAAGGTATTATAGTTATAGAATCTATGGAAATACGTGAACCAGGTGTTAAATATGAACCAAATTATGAACCTTAAACAATGTGAAAATGTTTTAAAAGTTCCTAAAATTCCTATTTCTTTTTATGAACTTCAAACAGAAGAAGTTGCTGGATTATCTGGAAAAAACAATTTTGAACTAGATGCAACAAATTACTATAACTCTTCAGAATTTGATATGCCATGTTTTGTTTTTGTTGTATTTCAGATGAATGGTAAAGATAATCAGTTGGTTGATTGATCATTATTTGATCATGTTAAAAAACAGAATATATGTTTAAAAATAGTAAAAATGAAGTTTTTCCTCAAGAAATGTGGAATATTAAACCGCCAAATAGTTTTCTAAAAGCATGTGATGCATTTCTTGATTTTAAAAGAATTACTTTACTAAAATCAGATATTGATATTAATCCATTTAGTTTTTAACTAACTATCCAATTTATGTAATCAATATGATACGTAGAAAGAATGTTGTAACTAAACAGAAAACAACTATGAAACTTTATGCAACTTATATAGATAAAATTCCAAATCATACCCTTGCATGTGTAACTATATATGGTAAAAAGAATCTTACGTATGATGCAAAACATAGATTGCTTACTTAAAATTTGTAATTATTAATATTTGCTTGTATATAAATGAACGAAAAACTTTAAAAAATTGTTAAAGTGTTAACTTCGTTCTTATATACATTTTTGAAACATTTTAAGAAAGATAGAAAAAATAAAAACTGAAACTTTCAATATCATTTTCTTTTGTTAACTAATACATTTTTATTTATTTACTTACATTAACAATGTAAAATTTTTAAAATAATATACTTTTGGTTTAACTAATGCGTTTTATTATCTTATAATTATGTTGCAAATTTTTATAATTTACCTTTTCTAACTAATACATTTTATTTATTTACTTACATTCACAATGTGAGTTCTTTAAAATAATTTACTTTTGTTAACTAAAACATTTTAATTAGTTTACTTATTTTCACAATGTGATTTTTTAAAAATAATGTACCTTCTCAACGTAAAATGTTTAAAAATAATTTACTTTTGTTAACTAATACATGTTATTGTGTTAAAATCCCGTTGTAAATTAAATAATTAAGTTAGAAATCAGTTGGTTATTGTAATTAGTTATATTATTGTAAAAAATAGGTATTTCGTTAATATTTTTAAATCGATTGATTTAATTAAAATATGTTGAATTTTTAAATTTCAGTTGTTTTAATTATAAAATAAAGTATTTAGTTTAACATTGCGTTAGTGAACCAGATAATACAAAATGTATCTACTATCATGATATACATACTGTGTATTTGTTTTGTCATAGATGGATGGCCCCACAATAACTGCTCTATGTTATCAGGAAGGAGTTTCCCATTCTTCTACTTCCTCTTCTTCTTCTTCTCTTCTTCTTCTTCTTCTAGTTTCCACACCATCATAAGATCAGTTGCTTACAACGAAGTCCTTGTGATGAGGATGCTTCACCCACCCTGCTGTGATACCAACTACAACAGATATTTGTGTGTAATGGGCTTTAATAGGAAAAAATCGTAATAATAATAGTAATATGTGTAGCCACTATAGCACAGTCACTTTACCAACGGAACTATGATGGCTAAATTCTGACCAAAGAGAATTTGTCCACACATATCTTTTCAGAGCTATATGTAGAACACCTGAAAGTTTCATCTCTCATTCAATTCGATGATGACTGAATAAGAATATTTCAGGTGTAATGACAAAGATGTTTACCATTGTTGTGCTGAGCATTCAGTTTTCTGTATTTACTTATTTTCATTCCACAGCACAATGTAAGGATGAAGTAACTGAGGCAAGTTGCTGCTATTGCGGCACAGTGTAAATTGTACAGAAGATATCGCTGGCAATTACACACTACATAATTTCACCTGAGCAACATTATTATTTTCCTCAGCAATCATGCATGGGCTGCACTTGATCATAATAAAAAACAACCAATCCACTGGTAAATTTTTCATACTATTTCCCCAATAACTGTTTGTTGTATGCACCCTATGGGGGCATCATAAAACTCTGGTATTCTATCTGTAAATTTAGTGTGGATGGTCTCCATAGCTATCAGAGTCTACTTTAACATTGCACTGATACATGAACTAAAGCACTGTTCTAAATGATCTACATGTACACTAAGCACACAAAGAAAGCTCACAGCGTCATTGTACACACCTTTAATACACTGTAGCCACCACTCCAGTATCTCTAACACAGAAGATATCTCCATCCTTAATCCAAATAAATTCGCTACAGCAGAGTGCCATAAATAAATGGACTTGTCTCCAGATTTCACCCTGTTATTGTACATTGATTTGATAGCGTCAGGTCAGCACAGTGCGAGATCGATAATACTCGGTATTCATCTGTGCACTGATGTAGGATATTGTACTACATAGTTCTTCCCATTCAAGCTCAGGGGAGCATACTAAACACTCTTTGTCACATCTTCAATCTCCACCACCACATGTCAGTCACTGTCTGCTACTTCTATTCTTATATTCAGATGCTTTGACCCACTAACAGTTTAATTATACGTGGAAGTGAACTGCAGTAGTGCACTAGGGGCAATTGGTATCTTATCATCCACTACATTTACACTCTGTCCTTGAAGTATCACTGGAATAGTTAATTAACTGATCAGTTCAATTTCTTAATTAATTTGCTATCAATTTTATTTTAGAAGTGCGACATTGTCTCTTCTACACCAGGGAGCAGGGGAAGCGATGGGGAAGGGTGCGTTACCTTGAATAAATTTGGTAACAATGCAGAGTGGTGTAGAATCACCGTTACATCTCTACTTGTATCGTTTTAATGTTGCTTTATTTTTTCTATGTGGTCCCTAGTTAGCCTATTTAATTTAGTTTTGAATGCTGGATTATGCGTCCATTACCGGAGTTTCCATGTGTAGATCTTACGTTTTTTTAACTTAAGAAACTTGGAGAATATTCACGGGTGTTCTTTGTGTGACAGAAGGGAGGCAAGGTGCTGTGATTAGTCGCTGTGGTCAAAAGGTAAATAATACAACTTGCAGTTGTAGCTCTTCAACAGTCTGTATATGAGGGAAAACATCAATCACTGTTTCATGTTGTTGCTTATATAGTTCCCAGTTAATATACCTGAGTGGCTGAACTTCCTCTTTGCATGGCGACATATCTCCGTCAGATACTAATAACGAGTTATGATCAGAATTTAGTTTACAGAGAGTATCAACAATTGTAAAGGTCAGCATTTTATAGAGAATGTCGTCCAGAACGTCTGGTAAGAACGCAGTATTTGTTGGGTAATAAATTGGTTGATTTGGTGAAAGACTCACTAGATTGGAGGTATTATAATAGGTAAACAATGAACGAGTCTTTCCGTTAAGATTGGTGGTCATTCAGTGTCACATGGGACGTTTAGAATTCAGATTACTCGCTAGTATTACTATTGCTTCAGTAGGGCCGCCGAAGACTCTATTTAGATCTGCTGGTAGAAGTTTTCTTTAGAATGTCTGGTACAAGGTGAACAATGCTGTGCCGCTCTGAAACGTTCGTATCGTCACAGCTGTTGCTTCTAGGTTAAGTGACTGCGGATAAACAGTTTCCTAGTGCAGTACGTTTTCCGGACGAGTACGGCAATGCTGCCGCCTCGTCAGAGCTGTGTTTCAGTGCGGTAGCATGTAAATAGAGGTATCTTAAAAGTTTCTAAAGGTCGAAAGTGAGTTTCACTGAGTAAGATTACATCCAGTAACATTTCACCGATGAAAAGTTTTAGCTCAGGAATTTATTTTTTGTGCTGTTTGCATTCCAGGAAAAGACTTTAAGGTTTTCTGCTGCTACACTGTTCGGCATTTAAAGATTGCTTCTCAGCAGATGTAATAAGATTTCTGATACTGACTTACTTTGTGGTGAACTGATAATTGTTGCTAGACCTCTGCAGAGTCAGTTTAAGAGGTACACTGAAGAGCCAATGAAACTGGTACACCTGCCTAATATAGTGTATGGCCCTCACGAGCATGCAGAAGTGCCGCAACATGACATGGAATCGACTCGACTAATGTCTGAAGTGGTGCAGGAGGGAATTGACACCATGAATCCTGCAAAGCTGTCCATAAATCCGTAAGAGTACGAGGGAGTGGAGATCTCTTCTGAACAGCACGTTGCAAGGCATCCCAGTTATACCCAATGATGTTCATTTCTGCGGAGTCTGGTGGCCACCGCAAGTGTTTAAACTCAGAAAAGTGCTCTTGGAGTCACTCTGTAGCATTTCTAGACGTGTGGGGTGTCGCATTGTCCTGCTGGAATTGTCCAAGTCTGTCGGAATGCACAATGGACATCTCTCCGACTTGTGGGGCGGCTGGTGGAATTATTGATGTTATAAGATGTTTTGTTTTTCCCGGCCAATGCACCATGTGTGGGGCGGTGGGTGGAATTAAATTGGTTTATAAATGTAGAATGTAAAGTAGAAAAGATGCATTTCCCAGCCGATTAACGAAATGTGGGGCGGTGGGTGGAATTAATTGTTGTTAAATGCTCCTATTATTTATGCAGTCTTTTGCCGTTCTCAACACTGGCTCTCTAACTACAATATTGGCAACCAGAAAGTGATTAACAAAACGTGAAGCCTGTAGTTAGAATTCCTAGTGCCCACTTCATCTGAGAAATACATTTATAGCTACAGCTTATAGCTCTGAGGAATTAGGAGATTGTCTGGGATTCATAACAAAAAAAAACGATTCTCTCTAAAACGTTCACTATATTCTGAATGTCACAGACCAAAAAGAATCCACACAAACCAACTACCAGAGCAGTTCAGAGTCTAATGCACTGATGCAACTATAACTGTTCAAATTAAATGTTTAAGTGAATGCTCGCCATAATTTGATGATAATGTTCATCAAACGCCACGCTAAATAATGGTAGAATGTCTGTCCCGCGGCGGCACGTGAAAATACGACATACGCAAACTGAAGATAGATCATTAAAGTCGTCCCATAATTAACACTTCACTCGAAAACGATTTCATGGTTACTCGTATCCCGAGTAACTTATTACGGCATCCAGGGCTGTTTATAGCAATGATACCGATGCGACGCGACTCCCGGCACAGGTGGTGTGCTATTCAGCGTCTGGAGAGGACTGGGGCCTATCTCTCTCTCGCAGCGTTCTTATATATAAAGCCGCGGTGCGGACGGCTAAGGGAATGCCTGATCAATTCCGCTCTCCCGACTAGCTGCTGGGCTAGCAATGCATCACTCTAAGTTATTGAATAAGTCATTGCTTCCTTTTGCTGATGGCCGATGAAGCTCTTAATTTAAACGTGCATTCAGCACATAGGTAAGTAACCATAATAAAAGTCTGACGTGGCTAAGTCAAATATTTTGGGCGAGAGAATTAATTTAATTACACTACACGCAGTAGACGAGCTCTGAACTTGCCATTTGGAGATATGCTATTGCTATAGTTTTATAGTTATTCAATTCAAACTTCTCACATCTTTATGATTATAGCGGATATCCCTTCTACTTAAATTTAAACATCCTAGCCTTATTTATTCGTCTACTTAATCTATCTTGCTTCCTTAATTTCTAAGACAAAAACCAGAAATTCATGAATTTCAACTAAAATTTTAATTTGTGAGAGCCAGAATACTGTTTCTACTAAATTATTATGCAAAAGGAATCCAAATATAAATTTTTAAGTTTCTAGCTCTTTTCTGTTGCGCCAATGATTTTTACAGAAAAACGTCCAAATGGTTAAAGTTATTGAACTGATATTCAACACATATTGATTTAGTATTACTCCTGACATGCTAGAAACGTTTCAGGTTATTTACTTGATTTTTAAAGTATTGCGCAACATTTATGACGTCAGAACTAGTTACAGCGGACTAGGCTGACACACAATGGAAAGATTGATGTGAATTTTATACGGCGTGAGTAGGCTGCTTCCCTACAAACTGCACATGTCTCAGACCATTACAGAAGCTCTGCAAGCTTGAACTGAACCTGATGACACGCAGAGTCCATGGATTCATTAGGTTATCTCCATACCCGTACACGTTCATCTGCTCGACAAAATTTGAAACGAGATTCGTCCGACCAGGCAACATGTTCCAGTCATCAACAGTCCAACGTCGGTATTGACGGGTCCAGGCGAGGCGCAAATCTTTGTGTCGTGAAGTCATCAAGGGTACACGAGTAGGCCTTCAACTCCGAAAGCCCATATCGATGATGTTTCGTTGAATAGTTCGCACTCTGATTCTTGTTTATGGCCTAGCTTTCAAATCTGCAGCAATTTGCGGAAGGGTTGCACTCTTCTCACATTGAACGATTCTCTTCGGTCGTATTCGGTCCCGTTCGTGCAGGCTCTTTTTCCGGTCGCAGCGATGTCAGAGATTTGATGTAATACCACATTCCTGATATTCGTGGTACACTCCTGAAATTGTCATGCGGGAAAATCTCCACTTGATCGCTTCCTCGGAGATGCCGTGTCTCATCGCTCGTGCGCCGACCATGACACCACATTCAAACTCACTTAAATCTTGATAACCTGCCATTGTAGTAGCAGTAAGTGATCTAACACCTGCGCCAGACACTTGTTTTATATAATAGTCCTTGCCGATCGCCGCGCCGTATTCTGCCTTTTTGCATATCTCTGTATTTGAATACACATGCCTGTACCAGTTTATTTGGCGCTTCGTTGCAAGAAATGGTTCAAATGGCTCTAAGCACAATGGGAATTAACATCTGAGGTCATCAGTCCCCTAGACGTAGAACTACTTAAACGTAACTAACCTAAGGACATCACACACATCCATGCCCGAGACAGGATTCGAACCTGCGACTGTAGCAACAGTGTGCTTCCGGACTGAAGCGCCTAGAACCGTTCGGCCACAGCAGCCGGTGATGAGGAACCACTCTATTTGTAATCATCTACAGCTAGACCCGAAATACGACATAACTTTTGCAGGGAATCTGTGTCTGCAGGTTTAGCATTATGAGCTAATATTGCTAAGAACAAGGAATATGGTCGTTTGTCATATGGCGAATAGAGTTGTGCTACGGAATCTGTTTGATATCCTTGGTTAGATAATTCAATAGCAGTCTCCTCCTCAGATGTTGTGATTGTTAGCCCTCTAATAACTATTTTTAGCGCTTTCTTACTCTGATCAATTTCATAAGAGTGAAATTCAATGCAGTTCTCTTCCAAGAAATTGACACACTTCCTTTAATTGTCAGAGGACTCAGTCGCAACGCTTACAGTACCACGTTGTGATCTAGCCAAATACAGATGAGAAAGGATCCTCTCTAGGTCTTTTGCTGTATCTTTCTACTTCTTAGTGCCGTATATTAAGACGGGAGGGGTCTTGACTTTTGTATGTGATTGCAGTAGGTTTTTAATGACACGAGGTTCACTTTCACTGGAGAAGAATTTGCAGTACGTTCAAAGCGATTTTGAACAGGCAAGTTATACTGTATTCCTCTATGCCACTGTTGTTGCCTACCTGTCGAATGAATAGGTGCCGTCTGCCGTGGTTGATGGTGTGGTTACCGGACCAGCTGGATATCGTGGGAAGGTGACGGCTGACAGTGCATCTGCATGTCGTCAGTGGGCAACAGTAGCTGGCCTCCTGGTAGTACAGGCTGAACGCGCTGCTGTTGACACTGGATGCTGCTCGGTTCTTGAACAAGATAAAGCTGCTGTACAGCTGGTTGTACATTGTCGTGACGGTGTTCTGCGAACACATGTGGCCTTGATGCTGTTGAAATTGGGAAACATGGTCGTGGACGGCATTACGATGAGGAATAACTTCCGGAAAGTCAGCCGGATTATTTTCAGTCACTTTCTTCGATAGCTTCCATAGTTCTTCTACACTTTGTTAATAGATCACGCATGCGCCGGCGAGAGATTGTATGTATTACAAAGCGTGTAAATAGTTCTTAGCATTAAATCTGACACTTGCGGGCTTTCGAAAACTAAAATGGAATGAGGGTGGTGTGGTGATGGCCCTCAACTACACACCCTCTGACTCAGTGTTGAAATATTAAAGTTTTGGCTGGTTTCGTTGTCTAGGGGCTGGGATACATAATTGCCGCATTACAGACCAAATACTGCTGAGTCTACAGTATACAATATTAATATACACATGGATCGAATGGTAAAAGGTTCCTATCACTTGGCAATGTAACGTAGAAATTTATAAATGAAAGATTGCAATTAAATAAAATCTGCAGGTACCAACTTAACGACATTAAATGATGAGTACGATAGTAGAAGTACTTTTGAGAATGTGGTATATTTCTGCGAAACACTTATTGGTGTCGATCGTCCAGCAAATAAATAAAATATAAGTTGAATAGCAGGGAAACAATAGATTCCTACTTCACGTAATTAGTTATGAATAACAACATAGCTCGCGAGATATTCACTTCTACACGCACACTACGTCTTCACTGTAGAAGCCACGGAAATCTCACAAGTGCACAAGCCATCACTACGAAATATTTCTATCTGCCACAACCCCGCGCAAACCGCTCCACACTCTCCAAGTCCCTCTCCTGCGACAGTCCGTCCGTCCCGCACTCCCCCCCCCCTCCCCCCGTGTCCTGTGCCGTACTGTTCTCCCACTTCCATCGAGTCTCCCCATTCACGAGCGCTGTGATTTGCCAGAGCGCTTCCGCCCTGTCTTCAAACCAATGCACACTCCTTCATCAACACAAAGCACCGTTCTCGTCACAGCGTCACCATGGAATTCCCAGCCACGCGATCGAGCTGGACCCCTCTTGCTTCGGCCAACATCCTGACACCACGTGGTCGGTTGGCCGAGCGGCCCGCGCCCGCTGAGCGGCCAGTGCTGCCACGCCAACTCCGAACTTAGAATATTTTCAGGGCGCCACAACTCGCCCGTTACCTCACACACTGATTTCGTGGATATGACAAATAATTTAGTGAACATACTTCCGTGAAGGTGCTAGCGAAGAGTATACTACCTCGCAGTGAACGATGTGCACCGGACAGCTGTTAGACTCGGAATGGCCATGTTATCTGCTGACCGATTTACCGTCAACCAAGGCTATGCGCTCACCGTGTTGCGCACAGCAGTCTACCACAGTGTTGGCGGGGGTGTTTATTCTTCCAGCCTTCGGGCGAGCTATGTATTAGGCAATTTTCAAAATGTTCTTAAAAATACTTGCAGTGAGTCTTAGCATCTAAAATTTGACACTGTGCTTCTTTCGGTGTATAAAAATTTCAGGACACGTTTCAGCATGTCGGATAGGAGGTAATTACAGTGGCACGTAAAGTGCCCTCCGCCACACACCGTTGGGTGGCTTGCGGAGTATAAATGTAGATGTAGACAATACATTTATTTGCTTGGGACGATATATGTGACTTTCTGAAGTCCCAACGTACATGTAATAACGAAACTTGATTGCAATACCGGGTGGTTATAACTAAACTTTCCCTACTTAAGACGTTATAAAACCTGTACAAGATCCATATCTTACAGCAGTTTGCACGAAAGGACGAACAACGACGTGTTGACTTCGCTCTCCACTTTCTCGTAAGGAGTGAAATTGACCAGGGCTGGCCTTGGACCATCCTATGGACAGACAAAGCTAATTTTTTTCTGACGGGTGAGGTGAACACACAGAATTTCTGAGTGCGGGAATCTTCACCTCCAGTCACTGTGCGTGAAGTTCCTCTGTATGGTGAACGTGTCACCGTGTGATGTGGTACCTACGTACATTCTTTGCTCTGCTGTGCAGAGTGCAATCCTGAGCTTTCAGACTCTTCTGAAAACCGGTGGGCGCCATATTGAGCCCCTCTTGTAACAGTAATGGACCAATATGTAATGATATGAAGTACCGTAGCTGCACATTGGTTCAAATAGCTCTAAGCACTAAGGGATTTAACATCTGAGGTCATCAGTCTCCTAGACTTAAAACTACTTAAACATAACTAACCTAAGGACATTACACACATCCAAGCCCGAGGCAGAATTCGAACCTGCGACCGTAGCAGCAGCGCGGTTCCGGACTGTAGCGCCTAGAACCTGTAAGCTAAGATCTCCCTAGTTTCAAAGGACTCCAAACCTGGTCTTCCTGCATTGTTACAAGCAACGAAAGCTACAGTTAGCCATCCGTTACCCAAACTAGAGGAAGAAGTAGATTTCATTAAAGAAAAATTTAACCTCGCACCACAAAATAAAGTAGGTCCATTAATAAGAACAAATTGAGTAGTTTTACCAACTCCTCTCGTTTCGTTCTTTTTACCCTTTGCAGAAGATGTCGAAGCACCTAAAGTGCCGTCCACATTGATAAGTGATTTGTAAATAAGCATTCGCAGATTGTCGCATTGTGGGAGATTGTACTTTATATAATCATTGAAAGTAGTAGTTCTCAACAAACGGCCCTTTTAAGGGCTACAAATACTACACATTGATCTTGCCAAAAGCCGAGAAGCGATTCTTCTTGGTGTTGTAGCTCTCTGGGGCACTCTGGGATGCTCTCTGAGCACTCTGCGCTGCTCTCTGGGATGCTCAATAGATGTCGAGCTCAGTCTCTGATTGGTTGACGTTGTTTTGGCGCGCGATTTGAATTGTGTTCGAGCAACAAGCTACTGTAGCCCCTAGAACCGCTCGGCCACAACGGCCGGCAGCAGTACATTAAAAGTGTTTCGCCTGAATTGATTCTGCATTATGTCTCTTCTCCACGTCCTTGACATTAATGCCACCAAGTTTGGCACTCGCACAGTAATTAGTTTCCGTGTTATAACGTGTTAAATAGGGAAAGTTTAATTATAACCATCCTGTATATGAGATTCCTGGCTTTCGCGGCGTTTTGCAGCTGTGAAATCTTCTCGGGTTATCGGCCGAGTGGAGTCATCGTCTTGTCGCCATGTTTCAGTTGATTCCGTATCAGTCATCCTCGCCTTAAGATGATGGATACGGAATCCATTGAAACGTTGCGACAAGACGACGACGCCACTCGACTGATAACTCGAGAAGATTTCATAGCCGAAATTTGATTGTAATGTTTACAGATAAATAAAGAATAAATCTCCTTTGGATCGTAACTGGGCCGAAATATTACCATCTAACGCCATTTCGGTCGACATTTCGGTTGAAATTCGTGCTATCACCAATAACCGAACCAGGTCTACCGCCTGAAAATCGTGAACGCTATTATTCATCTACTAAGGGGTTATTATACACTGAAGAGCCGAAGAAACTGGTATAGGCATGCGTATACAAATACAGAGATATGTAAACAGGCAGAAGACGGTGCTGCGGGCGGCAACGCCTATATAAGACAACAAGTTCAAAAATGGTTCAAATGGCTCTAAGCACTATGGGACTTAACTCCTAAGGTCATCAGTCCCCTAGAACTTAGAACTACTTAAACCTAACTAACCTAAGCACATCACACACATCCATGCCCGCGGCAGAATTCGAACCGGCGACCGTAGCGGTCGCGCGGTTCCAGGCTGTAGCGCCTAGAAACGCTTGGCCGCCCCGACCGGCAGACAACAAGTGTCTGGCGTAGTTGTTAGATCGGTTACTGCTGCTACAATGGCAGGTTATCAAGATTTAAGTGAATTTGAACGTGGTGTTATAGTTGGCGCACGAGCGATGGGACACGGCATCTCCCAGGTAGCGATCAAGCGGGGATTTTCACGTACGAAAATTTCACGAGTGTACCGTGAATATGAGGAATCCGGTAAAGCGTCAAATCTCCGACATCGCTGCGGCCGGAAAAAGAGCGTGCACGAACGGGACCAAATACGACTGAAGAGACTCGTTCAACGTGACAGACGTGCAACCCTTCCGCAGACTGCTGTAGATTTCAATGCTGAGCCATGAACAAGCGTCAGCGTGCGAGCCATTCGACGAAAAATAATCGATATGGGCTTTCGGAGCTGAAGGCCCACTCGTGTACCCTTGATGACTGCACGACACAAAGCTTTACGCCTCTCCTGGGCCCGTCAACACCAGCATTGGACTGTTGATGACTATAAACATGTTGCGTGGTCGGAAGAGTCTCGTTTCAAATTGTATCGAGTGGATGGACGTGTACGGGTATGGAGACAACCTCTTGAATAGATGGGTCCTACATGTCAGCAGGGAACTGTTCAAGTTGGTGGAGGCTCTGTAATGGTGTGGGTCGTGTGCAGATGGAGTGATTTGGGACCCCTGACACGTCTAGATACGACTCTGATAGGTGACACGTACATAAGCATCCTGTATGATCACCAGTATCCATTCATGTGCATTGTGCACTCCGACGGACTTGGGCAATTCCAGCAGGACAATGCGACACCCCACATGTCTATAATTGCTACAGACTGGCTGCAGGAACACTCTTCTGAATTTAAACACTTCCGCTGGCTACCAAACTCCGCAGACATGAACATTATTGAGCATATCTGGGATGCCTTGCAACGTCCTGTTCGGAAGCGATCTCCGCTCCTTCGTGCTCTTACGGATTTATGGACACCCCTGCGGGGTTTATGGTGTCAATTCCCTCCAGCAATACTTCAGACATTAGTCGAGTCCCTCTGCCTCGTGATGACTAGGTGTTGTGTGATGTCCTTAGATTAGTTAGGTTTAAGTAGTTCTAAGTTCTAGGGGACTGATGACCAGAGCTGTTAAGTCCCATAGTGCTCAGAGACATTTGAACCATTAGTCGAGTCCGCGCCACGTCGTATTGCGGCACTTCTGCGTGGTCGCGGGGGTCCTACCCGATATTAGGCAGGTGTACCAATTTCTTTGGTTCTTCAGTGTATATTTGTAATGATAACTATAAGTCAAAGCTCAAGGGATGAAAAGGAATGTCTGAGGGACGAAAAGGGTGAAGGGGGGCGAGGATAGACGGATGACGGGCGCAGAGTGATGTTCTGCTTGTGTGGAAAAATGTTGTCGAAATGGCCCAGCATATATTCCCATTTATATCTTTGTTTACAGTTGGTAATTTTTATGAGATTTTCAAAGTTCTTGGTGGATTTTCATCTCTAAGGTTTCAGGTGCTTAAATACTTAAGGTATGCTGTTTTCTCAAGAACCTGAATGCTCATGCGCTGTTTATTGGGCACTTCTGGTGGTGCTGCCAGTAGCCTGCGCTTCCGGGTTGCGCATAGAATATTTACCCTTTATTTTTATGAATGTGTACGTATGATGAGGCTATTTGGCCACTGCAGTATTCTATACACGCGACAAAGAAAACACATCAAGTAATACACTAATAAGCGACAGCGACCATTTCACGAATGCATAATTTTTTTCGAGAGACTCAGAAGTAAAAAGTATCCGGTGTGGAGCACACGCTAATGTTAGCAGTGGCCAGCGGAGACAGCTGTTGGAGCATGTGATATGTGACAGAGACAGAGCATACTGCCGATTCCATCAAGTATTCTCCATCTGTCCGCAGACACATCACACACTCGCTTCCTCACTCACGCGCTACTACAGCACTTTTATGTCCTGGATCTATTCAGTCCCTTGTAGCTCTCTGGTGTATGATACTGGAATTTGCCCGACTGAATTAAGCAGTGGACTTAACAGTCGCTGAAGTCCATGGTTTTGTGTAGCCTGCCTGAGTGTTCGACAATTCCACGTTTTCTCAGTCAGCCACTGTTTGTCAACCTTCTCTGTGCCAACACTGTGGTGACACTGTGCAATGGGAATCCAATGAGACAGGAAACAGCAGTTTGCCGGACAATGACGTTTTAGGTAAGCTTCCTAACACAAGTGCAGTTGTGCGACGAACAACTTGCTAAGCCGAGACAACAACGCACAATGTACGAGCCAGAGGATGAAGATTTATAACTGATCAGCACGCGGGGTTCGTAGTTTCTTGGAGAGATACTGGCAAACTAAATATTATTCAGAAGTGTTTTTGCCACGCGGAGTGGTCTCGCGGTTTGAGGCGCTATGTCACGGACTGCGCGGCCCCTCCCGCCGTAGGTTCGAGTCCTTCTTCGGGCGTGGGTGTGTGTGTTGTTCTTAGCATAACTTAGTTTAAGTAGTGAGTGAGTCTGGGGACCGATGACCTCAGCAGCTTGGTCCCTTAGGAACTCACACACATTTGGACATTTGAGAAGTGCTTTTAGAGAGGGTATTTGTTTGGCAAGTGGTGTTTTTTCAGCATTGGAACAGAAGATATCACTAGGGAGCAACGGAAGTTGTCAATACATAATTCAGCTGGCGAGACGAAGAAAGTGAGCTGCCTAATATGACGTAAGGACACTCCCAGGAAGAATTTCGCAAAACAGCAGGGAAGAGAGAGATACTCCCGTTGTGAAACATTTTGCTAGTACACGTAATGTGAAGCATTTCCATATCTGCTAACTACTTTGGTACACAAGCACTGAACGTCTGAGTCAGTTATGATAGACGTATGATAAATCTGTCCACTGCCACGTAGACTGTCCTGCTTGAATGCTGAAAGGTGGCGCCAGTGGTTTAGTACGGAAGGTTCAGCGGAAGAGCTTAGTGATCGTTCTTCATGCTTTCAAAGCGACTTAATACAGGTCGACGGCGGACTGGCAAACGAAGAAGGTATTCCCACTCTGTTAGGTCCTTTGCTGCTGGGGCTATTTCCCAAGCAACAAGCAACTTTATCTAAAGTTAACTTAACAGTAGACTTGCAGTATGAACAGCGGTATAAAATATCAGTACGAAATCAACAATAATTTCATGTCCAGTGGATTTATGAAGAAATCAGAAACACTGTTTTGTACAAAATGTCACGAAGATGATATAAAAAAATTGAACCATACTGTATTCTGTTTATTTTAATAATTATTATTCATATCCCTGTTCGATTAATGAAGTATACACGAAAAATTATTACTGCTGAGCTAAAGCAGATATAATAATCATTAAGGGGTCTTTAGATGATACTTGAGAAGCGCCATAAACTGACGGAACGATATTCTGGATAAACATATTTTATTAGCCATTAGCATTAACAAACCATATGAGTGCAATAATAACATTCACGGTGAAATATTGATGTACAAATAGAGTTTTATACTCCACCGGATACAAGTACAAACTGTTTTTTAAGGGCACAATTGTTGGTTCCCTCTATGCAGTACTCGGTGCAGAGGTCACATTGGTGTGAAACACATTCATGAATGCTAATGACTGGAAGATGGCGATTCGTGATATTACCCAAGAAGTTCCAAGCCGATAAATTCTATAACAAATGCTAAGTCCACAGCAAGGTAATCTACATAATACTGTAATGGCGCGTTAGGGAGTGCTTCATGTTCAGTATACAAACTAGTTTCCTGTTTGCAGTTCGTGCTTCTTTAAAGTGGGTGAGACCCCAAAGGGTTTGCTCATCTAAGTCACGCCTCCTGGAGCCTCTGGTACTGCACAGATATTCTCCACCCCATATCGCGGAGACAAATCGACCATACCTCCATGTCGCTGCCTGCTGGCTATATATCCTCATCGCTACTTGGTGAATATGTAGTAACTTACGGCATCCATAACTGAAAAAAAAACAGGAAACAATGAATAGAGGCAATGAAGTTTTCAAAACACAGCAGAAATTTTACTGAAAGATTTGTCAGATCCCAAGTACATTAACATAGGAGTGTCTCAGGACATCATCTCAGGAGTAATATTGTTTTCATATACAACAGTGAATTTCAAGACAATGTTAGATATGGGCAAAACCACCGTTTTCTACACTAGAATAAAATTGTATAATAAATTGCCGAAGGAGAGTAAACAGACAACTAAAATCGAAATATTTTACAAATCGGTTAAAACACACCTATTAAATAATTAACACTGCAAACTCAAGGATTATTTAGGTCATACAGATTTCGGAATGGTCAAAATTAATATTATTTAACAACAAATAACTGTCATACTACAGCAAACTGTCGTAGTTAAATGAATGAAAATCCTATGTCCAGGATCTGTGACAGATATTTCTAATCTCCCTATATTCTCTTGAGCTCGACACATCATTCATTGTGGTGAGATGCTGACACCTTTTTTCAGAGGGGCCATGGGGCAGCATGAAAAATTCAATAGAATGATGAAAGTATTATCAAGATCCTGATGCCATTCGAAAATAAGTGAGTGTTTAAATGAAGGTGTATGCGTGTGAGTGTGTGCTTGTGTGTATGGGTTGGGGGAGTCAACATCCAGTAATGTGATACAAATGAATAGTATAAGAATTTTCCAAATCTGTTAAAAACTGTGGTAAAAACTGAGATAAGTAAGTATAAAATTTTTTAGTTTTTTTCTAAACATGAAGTTTAAAATGTAACAGCTCTTTCATTTTTTGATAAATTAAATAAATTCTAGAATTTCATACACCTGTGGGTATGGTTTGTATGCTGTGCAAAAGACATCGAAGACTCTCTCTTATTTATGAAGAAAAGTGTACCTATAGCAACAAATGCAGCCAATAGTATGTGAAAAATGGTGAAATTTCACACGTAAAAAAATTATTTTTAAGTTTTCGCAGCTATGAGCGTGAATCCCGAATCCTTCCTGGTTATGCTGACAAATTATTATAAATTTATTTGTAAAAGTATAGACAGTGGAAATTAAAATGTCCTGTGGTGCCTCTCCCGCTCTAAGTCAGCCCGTTTGACGTCCAACCCCCTTAATTGCGTGTAGCACATTCAAGGTCACTATGTAACCTGACACCAGAGATGTGTCAAGATAAGGCCACCTTCCACCACACGTGCCTCTAGGGTGACTAAAATGGCTGGAAAATGAATATCACCCATTCACTGTGCCAGTATGAGCCCACTTCCATAATCACCTTGTAAGTAGGCTGTTTAGGTTTTCTTATTGGTAACGCCACGTAGCGCTCTGTATGAAAATCACTGGCTGTGCTGTGTGCAGTTAGTGGCTGGTTGGCATTGTTGTAATACTCGCCATTGTAGTGTTGGGCAGCTGCATGTTAACAGCGTGTAGCGTTGCGCAGTTGGAGGTGAGCCGCCAGCAGTGGTGGATGTAGGGAAGTGAGATGGCGGATTTTTGAGAATGGATAATCTGGAGGTGTGTCCATCAGAAACAGTACATTTGTAAGAATGGACGTCATGAACTGCTATATATATTATGACTATTAAGGTAAATATAATGTTTGTTCTCTATTAAAATCTTTCATTTGCTAACTATGCTTATCAGTAGTTAGTGCCTTCCGTAGTTTGAATCCTTTATTTAGCTGTCAGTAGTGGCGCTCGCTGTATTGCAGTAGTTCGAGTAACGAAGATTTTTGTGAGGTAAGTGATTTGTGAAAGGTATAGGTTAATGTTATTCAGGGCCATTATTTTGTAGGGATTATTGAAACTCAGACTGCGTTGCGCTAAAAAAATATTGTGTGTCAGTTTAAGCACAGTCATATATAATTTTTCTAAGGGGACGTTTCATATGTCGACACTTAGCCGAGGATACCTCACTGGAATCTTCTGATTTTTTTTCTTGTAATTTGTGTAATTAGTGTAGCTATTGTTTATTGATAGTGCGTAATTGTAGAACAAATCTCCTTTGTAGTTGCAGTCTTTCATTGTTGTACAGTAAAACAGTTGTGGCATGCATGTAGATTTGCACCAAGTATTTCGCAGCTGCGCTTGCAATTAACTAGAAATTATTTTCAGTGCTATGTTAATGTGTTTTCTTATTTTTGCTCTTGAAATTGTGTTTTTCTGTGTTATTGTGTGAAATATTGTGACATTTATGGCGTGTGAAAAACGTAATACTAGGCTCCAAAGCAAACTGAGAAATGACAGTGAAGACGAAAGCAGTGTGTTAGCGGAACCGTGTAGTGAATTTACTAATGTTCAACATAGTAATTTGGTAATTGTGCATAGGGAAATGGAGCGGGCGGCAAACAATGGTGTAGACAGTGAAACAAGTAGTGAACAGGGAAGCATTATCGATCGATCGGTCGGCAACAGCCCGCCTCAGGAATCGGGAATGACAGGACACAATCTTGCAAATACTGCAGATTCAGGTTTTGGGTCCTCACCGTTTTCTCAAATGAGTCAAGACACATTTTCTGCTTGTCAAAATGTGAATGTTGCCGGTGAAAATGCACTGCCAAAAAGCATAGAGAAACAGATTCCAGACACTAATACATTATTATTGCAATTAATGCAGCAAATGGAACAAAATCAGAGACAAACACAGCAAAAGCTTCAAAAGTTAGACACCATGCTTGAACAAACACGTGAAGATTTAACTACTGAGTTACATAACATTGAATCGAAATGTCAAAAAGTCTGTAATGTCATAAAACACAAATTTGTGAGCATTTCCAACCTATTTTTTCGCGGCATGAAAATACATTACAGAATCACAAAGGAGCCATAAAAGAACTGCAAACTATTGTTCATTAAAATCATGAGACCTTGCAAGCTAAAATTGACTCAGTTGCAACTACCGATTCGGTTACGCAACTTGCAAAAACTCAGGAAAACTTAAAGGACACAGTAGGTACTCTGTAAATTGGTTCAGAAAGACATATGGAGGAAATTAGTTCATTATCAGAGAAAGTAGTTGAACTTTCGAATCAGCTAAATAATTTATCCACGAAGGTAGATGATAATCTGAATGACACAAAACTGGTAGTCTTTAATGACACAGAAGAGTATGAACAAATTAGGAAGTTCAAACAAAATCAGAATCAAATTAATATGCAACACCAAAGAGAAATCCGAGAAGTACAAGATCAGCTGACACAGGTAATACAAGAATTATGTATTTCAGAGGACACTCGCACTCCAATACGGGAAGAGGGACATAGAAATACGGAACAGCCACAAAATAATAACACGGGGTACTTCGAAAATTATGCAAGAATTTGGCAAGGTACACCGAATTTTGAGATGGAACCGCCGAAACGAAGTAACAATGACCGATATGCGACTCGCTGACATAATGATTTTGACTATAAGCTGTTTATTACTACACATAAATTCAAAACATTTAAGAATTCCGGCAACGACATTCATCCACAAGCGTGGCGCCATCAATTCTCTCATTGTTTTCCTCCCAACTGGTCATTAGAGCACAGATTAGAATTTATGTGTGGCTACTTAGAGAATGAACCAGCTGTAAGAATGCAATTGGTCATTCACGATTGCCACAGTGAAGGAGAATTTTAGCAATCCTTCCTCTCAGCATATTGGTCTCAAGCTACACAAGACTGAGTAAAACATAGTATCATAATGATGAAACATTTCGAACAATCTGAATTTTCCAGTCTTGTGAAATATTTTGAAGACACGTTGCACAAGAATCAGTATCTGTCAAACCCATACAGCCCCTCAGAACACATCTGCATTTGCTTAATCAAATTATCTGAACATTTTGACATATTATTTTGGCAGGACGTTGCAAAGACGACATTGAAGCTTTTCAGGGACTGTTATAAGAATTGGAAATTGACACTGACAATCGCGGAATGCGAAAGCAGAAGCACAACAATTAGAGGTCACATCCGTCACAATTCCACAATGACAGAAATAACAACTGGACATAACAAGGCTATTCTTACATCGTAACTCGTGACCAAAACAGACGGCACCCGTATGAGAACTGTTGGCAGAGTAGTAATAGTTACAGAGAAAGATCGCACTTCCGTAGTAATGAATGTGACAGAGACAACCATAGAAACAGACAATATGGGAACCAAAACAATTATTATCAAGGGAGACAGAATAACTTCAGATGCAACGGTCCACCGCGCAGTTACGATTCAGGGAGAAATTCTCCACCACTTAACTGACAAGAAAGAAACTACAGGAACCAGCGACATGACGACAGACGATATAATCATAACGACAGACCTGAATTTCATCAGAACTGGCGGGATTCAAACAGGGCTGGGCCCTCTCGACAAGGTGAATTTGTAGAAGTTAGGTCTCCTAATCCCAATAACGACGCACGCCAACAAAGAGATAGCAGACAATGATTCACACCGCTGGCAGCCACATGCGTCGGCTGGTTCAGAGAAAAATAACATAGACGCTAACCTCAAGAAAAATTTGAGCATTCTTTACCGATGTACCATATACCACATGATAATTCCGCTGAAGTTGAAACTCTGCGTACTAGGAAGGGTTCAGGTTTACACCACATTTCAAAGTAAAACCGTTTATTGAAAGATAATCTGCTTTTTAACTTTGTCTTTTCCTACGTAATAACTATGATATCTATACGCAAACCATTTCACTTTTGTTTATGATGAGGTGAGTACATTGACTTCAGCAGAACTTTGCTTACAGAGAACGATAACTACGACACTTTCACAGAATTATCTTACAGCAAGACGCACATTTAGCGCTACAGGACACGCAATTGAGTGATTAATTTTGTACTTAAAACATTTATTTTTAAAGATTTTTGAATTACAATGATACAAAGGTTTTCCGTGATACATTTCATTCCATTGCTGCAATCTGTTACACCTGAGGGTATAATTACATTAATCCTCAGGGGGGTACACGCTTACTTTGTGTACCATGTGCTTGGCAAGCACAAGGAGCCCTATCTAATATGGTATTTGCTTATACAACTTTACACATCAGTACCATATTTCTCTAACACATACATTACACAGCTATCTGATCATTTAACTGAGAGAGGCAAACATTTATTTTACTACATCAGTGACAGATGTTTACGTAATTACACCGTTGGATAACTTCACACTTACGAAATTGTATTTTGTCTGTACTTTGTGAACTGTTCATATTTTTTCGGAACCACTGTGATATTATGAGAGCTTTGAATGATATACTTGCTATGGAATCATGATTTTAAAGTACGTTTGAGGTAGATGACACTATTGAAATGAGCAGAGAATTTTTTTTAGGTTTTGAAATTATTGGAGGAAGCTACGCCGATTTTGAGAATTGACTGAGATGTTATGATATTATTATGACGACGATATGTATTATGCTGATGAGGTATGTTTATGATCAATAAGATGATGCTACCGTATATGAGGAATTTGATTATGCTATGTATTTCTTATGATGAAATATTGAAGAAATGTTGACAAATATGTATATGTGTAATAAGGTAAGGAATAATGAGTAGTGGTTAGGGACTCTGATTTGTGAAAAAGTATGTTGGAAACCAAGAATCATGCTTTAAGAGTTATGAAATGTGTGTAAATGCGTGAATGTATCACAATGCTGGCGAAATTTTTTTGGACGCTGTTATATTTATAGGATTTTGTTTCTAGAGATTTGTAACGCAAATATTCCGATCTGTGAAATATTATTTGTATCAAACTGTCACTGTAGCGGAAACTGATGTTGTAAATATTTCGGTAAGGAAGGTAGGTCACTGTAAGCACCCAGCTGCACGATAGTCGCCTGGGAAAAAGCCATTAGTGTGTGCCTTTCAGAGGCACAGGTGAAAAAAAATGAGACCATTAACATCGCTAGTGACATTCCTTTGTAGAAAGCATCGCAAATATGACACTCATTACTTGAAAATATACGATTACTCGTACTTTCTGCTACTTACTGAAATGCTTATGAATTGATGGGAAATATTCGTACATCTGCACACCTGATTATGACAAGTGTCTTTCTACGAGAATTGAGAGAATTTCTACTAACTTATGTAATGCCACATGACTATTGAATGATATTTTTATGCTTCGCTTTAGATAGTTGCTTATTTCATTTGATATCTGGTTTCCAACTGTGTTACAACATTGGTTTTATAAAATATAATTAAATGGATTTGCTAATGTGAAAACTTTCTGTCAACAGATCTGTTAAATAATAATTTTATGATCCATATTCTTCAAAAAAGGAGCACTTGGATAGGAAAGAACAATAAGAAGGGACTAGTAACAGCAGCTGCATACATAATTTTATTTTCAAGTACATGGTAATATTTTTTTTACAGTAAGTTGTTGTGATGCACCACTTTAATTACATAGACATTAAGATATGAATAGACATTTCCCTTATCTGCATTGTTGTCTTTAGTGTAAAATTTTTTTTGCTTGAGCTTTGCCATGTTTTCGCCCTCATTAGTCTCCAGTCCATACAGACATTAAGCTGCCCAACTTTAACAGAGAAACGTATTGGGCGTGTGTGTGTGGTGTGATTTGCGTGCAGTTTTGATGTTTATGCAGTTGTTTCCTTGCTGCATTTACCGGCGTGCTCTGTGGCTTATGACCATGAAATCAAAGTTTTCTCGCCTCCCGCTTAACTGTCACAGTACTTGCAGTGGATACTGATGCAGTTTGGAATTCCTGTGTGGTGGTCTGGATAGATGTCTGCCTATTACACATTACGACTATCTTCAACTGTCGGCGGTCTCTGTCAGTTAACAGACGATGTCGGCCTTTACGCTTTTTGTACTGTACACGTCCCTTCACGTTTCCACTTCACTATCACATCGGAAACAGTGGACCTAGGAATGTTTAGGAGTGTGGAAAGCTCGCTCACAGACGTATGACAAGAGGCATCCAATCACCTGACCACGTTGAAAGTCCGGATACTTTTGATGGCATAGTGTATGTTTACGTACAGAGCTGTAATTTTCATCACTTACTATTGCTATTCTCGATTGCGAATTAAGATAACTTGATTGCAAGATACAAGGACACATACAAGGGAAATTGTACATAGCTTTGTGACCTTAAGGACAATTCAAGAAGAGACGAAATCATTTTGGTACGGCAGATTGCAGTTTCTTGAACTTACTCTTCCCCAAAGTTATGAACACTGGTTCTTGTCTTCTTTCGCTTTTCAATCGTCTTCCCCTTTGCTCCCTTCTCCAAATGATTTATCAATACAAGGTTGAACAGCCGTCGAGTGTACAGTCTGGGATGACATGTATGCCGATGTCATTAATTATCACGGAGAGCAGAAGATCTGTATTTAATGCTTTGCAGCGACACTAAAATTAACATGTGGAGCAAATGAATGCTTAGATGTTCACATAATAGAAACTGAAATAGCTTTATAACTTAACATACGAGCATTATTAGTGCATTTTGCTATAACAAACTTTATTATTCACTCGAGTATACGTGAATATACATTGGAGAGCCAAAGAAATTGGTGCACCTGCCTAATACCGTGAAGGGCCCCGCGAGCACGCAGAAGTGCCGCAACACGACGTGGCATGGACTCGACTACTGTCTGAAGTAGTGCTGGAGGGAACTGACACCATGACCTGCAAGGCTGTACATAAATGCGTAAGAGTACGAGGGGATGGAGACCTCTTCTGAACAGCACGTTGCAAGGCATCCTAGATATGCTAAATAATGTTCACGTCTGGGTGGTTTGGTGGCCAGCGGGAGTGTTTAAAGACAGAAGAGTGTTCCTGGAGCCACTTTCGGACGTGTAGGTTGTCGCATTGTCTTGCTGGAATTGCCCAATTCAGTCGGAATTCACAATGGACATGAATGGATGCAGGTGATCAGACAGGATGCTTACGTACGTGTCACCTGTCCCAACTGCACACGCCCCACACCATTACAGAGCCGCCACCATCTTGAACCGTCTCCTGTTGACATGCAGGTTCAAATGGTTCAAATGGCTCTGAGCACTATGGGACTTAACTTCTGAGGTCATCAGTCCCCTAGAACTTAGAACTAGTTAAACCTAACTAACCTAAGGACATCACAAACATCCATGCCCGAGGCAGGATTCGAACCTGCGACCATAGCGGTCTTGCGGTTCCAGACTGCAGCGCCTTTAACCGCACGGCCACTTCGGCCGGCTGACATGCAGGTCCCATGGATTAATTTGGTTGTCTGCATACCGGTACACGTCCATCCGCTCGATACAATGAAACGAGACTCGTCCGAGCAGTAAAAATGTTGCCAATTATCATTAGTCCAATGTCGGTGTTGATGGGCCCAGGCGAAGCGGCCGGCCGCTGTACCCGAGCGGTTGTAGGCGCTTCAGTCCGGAACCGCGCTGCTGCTACGGTCGCAGGTTCGAATCCTGCCTCGAGCATGGATGTGTGTGATGTCCTTAGGTTAGTTAGGTTTAAGTAGTTCTAAATCTAGGGGACTGATGACCTCATAGCGCTTAGAGCCATTTGAACCATTTGAACCAGGCGCGGCGTAGAGCTTTGTGTCGTGCAATCATTAAGGTTACATGAGTGGGCCTTCGCCTCAGAAAGCCCATATCGATGATATTTCGTCGAATGGTTCGCACGCTGACACTTGTTGATGGCCCAGCACTGAAATCTGCAGCAATTAGCGGAAGGGTTGCACTTCTGTCACGCTGAACGTTTCTCTTCAGTCGTCGTTGGTCCCGTTCTTGCAGGATCTTTTTCAGGCCGCAGTGATGTCGGAGATTTCGTTTGTTACCGGATTCCTGATATTCACTGTACACTCGTGAAATGGTCGTACGAGCAAGTCCCCACTTCATCGCTACCTTGGAGCTACTGTGTCCCATGGCTCGTGAGCCGACTATAAGACCACGTTCAAACTCACTATAATCTTGATAACCTACTATTGTAGCAGCAGTAACCAATCTACGAACTGCGGCAGACACTTGTTGTCTTACATAGGTTCAAGTGGCTCTGAGCACTATGGGACTTAACATCTGAGGTCATCAGTCCCCTAGAACTTAGAACTACTTAAACCTGACTAACCAAAGGACATCAAACACATCCACGCCCGAGGCAGGATTCGAACCTGCGACCGTAGCAATCGCGCAGTTTCGGACTGAAGCGCCTAGAACCGCTTGGTCACCACGGCCGGCTGTCTTACATAGGCGTTGCCGACGGCAGCGCCGTGTTCTGCCTGTTTACATATCTTTGCATTTGAATACGCATGCTTAAACCAGTTTCTTTGGCGCTTCAGTATAGGCAGGCTGATGTGTATCCAAACATACACTCCTGGAAATGGAAAAAAGAACACATTGACACCGGTGTGTCAGACCCACCATACTTGCTCCGGACACTGCGAGAGGGCTGTACAAGCAATGATCACACGCACGGCACAGCGGACACACCAGGAACCGCGGTGTTGGCCGTCGAATGGCGCTAGCTGCGCAGCATTTGTGCACCGCCGCCGTCAGTGTCAGCCAGTTTGCCGTGGCATACAGAGCTCCATCGCAGTCTTTAACACTGGTAGCATGCCGCGACAGCGTCGACGTGAACCGTATGTGCAGTTGACGGACTTTGAGCGAGGGTGTATAGTGGGCATGCGGGAGGCCGGGTGGACGTACCGCCGAATTGCTCAACACGTGGGGCGTGAGGTCTCCACAGTACATCGATGTTGTCGCCAGTGGTCGGCGGAAGGTGCACGTGCCCGTCGACCTGGGACCTGACCGCAGCGACGCACGGATGCACGCCAAGACCGTAGGATCCTACGCAGTGCCGTAGGGGACCGCACCGCCACTTCCCAGCAAATTAGGGACACTGTTGCTCCTGGGGTATCGGCGAGGACCATTCGCAACCGTCTCCATGACGCTGGGCTACGGTCCCGCACACCGTTAGGCCGTCTTCCGCTCACGCCCCAACATCGTGCAGCCCGCCTCCAGTGGTGTTGCGACAGGCGTGAATGGAGGGACGAATGGAGACGTGTCGTCTTCAGCGATGAGAGTCGCTTCTGCCTTGGTGCCAATGATGGTCGTATACGTGTTTGGCGCCGTGCAGGTGAGCGCCACAATCAGGACTGCATACGACGGAGGCACACAGGGCCAACACCCGGCATCATGGTGTGGGGAGCAATCTCCTACACTGGCCGTACACCACTGGTGATCGTCGAGGGGACACTGAATAGTGCACGGAACATCCAAACCGTCATCGAACCCATCGTTCTACCATTCCTAGACCGGCAAGGGAACTTGCTGTTCCAACAGGACAATGCACGTCCGCATGTATCCCGTGCCACCCAACGTGCTCTAGAAGGTGTAAGTCAACTACCCTGGCCAGCAAGATCTCCGGAGCATGTTTGGGACTGGATGAAGCGTCGTCTCACGCGGTCTGCACGTCCAGCACGAACGCTGGTCCAACTGAGGCGCCAGGTGGAAATGGCATGGCAAGCCGTTCCACAGGACTACATCCAGCATCTCTACGATCGTCTCCATGGGAGAATAGCAGCCTGCATTGCTGCGAAAGGTGGATATACACTGTACTAGTGCCGACATTGTGCATGCTCTGTTGCCTGTGTCTATGTGCCTGTGGTTCTGTCAGTGTGATCATGTGATGTATCTGACCCCAGGAATGTGTCAATAAAGTTTCCCCTTCCTGGGACAATGAATTCACGGTGTTCTGATTTCAATTTCCGGGAGTGTATTATCGAAATCTGGTTTCCAGGCATAATAAATTCCTTAAAACAGTCATTATCCGCTTCTGGGCCTAAAATCTTTATTCCAATGTACTATGTGCAAATTTCGGTAATCACTTGGTTTTCAAATGAACTCTTTGTAATTCATTGTGCATACATGTGTCAGATAGCATCGTTTGTTGGCATAGTTTGCCGGGATCGGCTAGACACGCGCGGAAGTTTCAGAGTGTAGGTTTCCGGCTTCTGACGACTGAGGTTTACGGCTAGATCTTAAATGAGGGAAGCGTGCTGAGAAGGTGCAGGCGGTACCACCTATACTCGCCTCTCTAGCCGCCAGTTTCGTTGGTCTGTAGTGCAGGATATTTGCACCAAGAAATGTTACCTGCTTTCACAGTATCAATGGTGTATCTGCCAGATATATGTATAGTAGCTTCCAGTAAGGCCACATTAAAAATAATAAATTACAAAAAATTTTGGAACATTATTCCAGAAGAAACAGCAATCCTTATAACATTATAACTTATTTCAATACACACAAATTTTCCAAAAAAAAAAAAAAATTAGTTCATAGAAACAATAAAGAACACGACAAGAAAATCAACAAAATCGGTCATATCTTTCTCAGGTGTTTCATACATGCGGCATTGATTTTTATTTGTACAGATTACAGCTCCACGTATACTGAAAACTACTGAGGAGCCTCCTTGTATATGAATCGTCGCTATGTCACCATTCACCAACTACCTGGGCAATGTTAAAAACACTGGCATGCACTGTCTTTACAATGTTTCAGGAGAGTAATATTACTTATTTCAATAAGCCATCACATCTTTCCGACCCTCAGATTACAGCATCAAATTTCGTGATACTATTTGTTTTTAATCACAATCTCTGTCACAGATGATTACATCAATATTAAGTAAAGCCAATGAAACTGTTCATGGCATTCCATACAAAATGCACTGACATACTGCCAACTGTCCTCCATTAACGATGGAATTTGAGTCGCAGACACATACTACCACTAGTGTATGACTAACCCAGCAGGAGCAATTTTGGTTACATATTTCGCCTCTGTTTTGATCTAAAAGGAGCTTATCCATTATATCCTTAACGACCCACCTTCTGTCTAATCCTGAAGTACACTGTAACTGCCACAGGCCTTGAATCTCACATTCAACACACTGGTGCAAGTTGTATGCTGCATGTTAATGCAGACGAAGAAAAGAGATAATGCTGGGGAGTTACTGTGGTGATGGAACAATATCGCCCGAGCACGTATTATTTAATTGTCCTAATTGCCACTGTAGCACAACAGGATAAACAACAGTCAAATCCCTTCTATCATATTTCTAAAAATCAAGTAGAATTAGACAGAATTTAAATTAAGTTATGCTGTAAATGTCTGATCTATTTCTTTAATTATACATGGTGCTTCAGCTACGCTATTCATCTCAAATATTTCCTGAACCGTTTAAGATAGCGCGATTCTGTTTTAACTTAGATGAATTACGAATAAGTCCTCACTGAACGACGTATAGCCTCCTTTCATAGTTATATTTCATACAGAAGCATGGGTATCAAATTCGCTTCTTCAAACGGAACTACAGAAATTTCTGCAGCTAGTATTGTAGTTCGAAAAGAGACGATACGAACGGCGGCTCACTCCCCAAAATTAGATTACTGCTGTTGGAGTAACAACTATTTTTAGAACTTAGGATTCATCTGTTTTGAACAAAGAACTCAGTTTGTATATTTGCTTATTTTTTTCATAGTTCCACACAACTTCTTCCTGTTTTCTCGATTGATCTGTGTTCAGTTTTTCAAGGCCTATCCACTGTGCCAACTTATAACAAAATCTGAGGGGGGTGCGATGGGGAGGTTCCCTTGTGAGTAATAGGAAGATGATACTTCGCTTGCGTTCTCTGAGTAATAACAGTGGGTAAAGAAATTGCATGTAAGAGGGACAAGAAGCACACAAGCCACCACATAACCAGAAGTTACGTTTCTTTCCTTTTTTGAAGTAAAATGGTTCTGTTAATTGAAAGTGTTATAGACAGACCACTTAAAAGAAGTATATTTCAAAATGTGCTTAATTTTTATTGACGTTGGTGAATTCGGCCGGGAGCTGAGTAATTTTCCGTTTAGATCAGGGTCAGAGTGGTATGTAGCGCGGCCACTGCACACTACGGAGTTAATAGAAGCGGGAGAGGGGAGTATTTCATTGTTTGTCCTTCAATTATGACAACTCGCGAGCGTGTACAACTAGCACCGGACCACCTGCTATGGTATAAATGTCAAGCGGAAATAACATGGATTAATGAATGTGAGTTATAGAGACGGTCAGCGTCAAATGTGGTACATGTTTGGTGCAAGTAATACGGAATCAAATTCATGCCATGGTAATAAAATGCAACTAGTAAAAGAAAAATGACATTAAAAAACTTTAGTGAACATTTGTCATTGTATTCCATATTGCAACTACTACTATTAATTAATACAGCATAATAATTTATATACGTTACCAGTATTTAATAGTAAGATTGGTAGGGGAAGGTGCGGTAAAGTTGTTAAGGCGGGAAAAACAGAAAATGCATTTTTTTTTTTGCCCTGGACTGTGTAGCTGCCTGTCTAGAAGTGGTACACTAATTCCGATATACATCATCTTTGTTGTCAGAGAGATTGACAGAGGAAGCTTGGTCCATTATTTTTTGGTAAAAACTGTTTTCGAGTGGGCTGATGTACAGTAAGTCTTTTATATGATTCTTGTTACTGCACTTGTATGGAGGGTAATAATTTTTTACAATATAATTGTTGCAACCACATCTTTTAGCCTACAAACGTAGTTCCTTGTTACTTATTTCAGTTTGTTTCTTCTGTGGACCGTGGGACTCAGCGGGAAAAGTGGCCAAGGCGTTTAACCAAGTAAGAGTTGGTTACTTCCAAAACTCACTCATAAGACAACAGATAAACTGACTTCTAAACCCTTTTATATACAACGCTGTCATCCGCCATTCTATCCCTTTGTAAGAATTCCGAATTAGTGAAGTTACATTATTTAAAATGAGCGATGTTCTGTTACATTTGGCCTAATACGGAAGTCCGATTGAAAACGGTCTGCTGCAGCTGCTCGGTATCGTTTCAGATAATAGTGCGTGAAGATGCCTCCAAAATGTGTCAAAAAATCAGAACAGCTAACATGGGATCCTGTTGCTATGGCACGGGTGACAGTACCCGCTTAGGTACGGAATATCGGTCGTTTTTTAAGCCTTCATAAAAAATTCAGGTCCTTACAATATATCATTTTCTCTCTTAATTTTAAATATTTGATATGATAGCTTATAATATGTAGATTCAAAATGCGTTACGTGGTAAGCTGCTATCAATAAGATGCTTTGATGAAAACTTAATTTCCCTATAAGTGGTCAGTTCCCCCCACCCCTCCCTCGCCCTTCCTCCTATGCGGTCGAAGGTGTCGCCATACATGGTCAATATTGGCTTTTAAGCAAAAATGTTTGACGCTCACTGTCCTGGAGAAAGAACCACTTGCTATATTAGGGGTATTCGATAAGTAAGGCAACACATTTTTTTCTTGGCCAATTTTTTCCATTGAAAAAATTTGAAATTTGTTTCGGGACGTCGTGGAATATTCCCGCTTCAGTCCCTATAGTTTCACATAGTTCCCGTCTGCTGGCGGCGCTTCATGTAGCCTTCAGAATACGAGTAGTGTCTGTAACGGAGGTGTGTTCTAAGCAGAGAGCTGTCATTAAGTCTCTTTTGGCGGAAAACTAGAGCAACGCAGATATTCATACGCGTTTTCAGAATGTATACTGAGATCTGGCAGTGAACAAAAGCACGGCGAGTCGTTTGGCGAGGCGTCTGGCATTATCTAAACAAGGTCGCGCAAAACTGTCCGATCTCCCGCGTACCGGCCGGCCACACAGCTGTGACTCCTGCATGTTGGAACGTGCGGATCCTCATTCGAGATGATCGACAGACCACAGTCAAACACCTTGCTGCTCAACTGGATCTCTGATGGTAGCACTGTCACACTCGTCCACCAGTTGGGGTACTCAAAGGTGTGTGCCCACTAGGTTCCTCGCCGCCTAGCAGAAGACCATAACCAGCAACGGAAGACCATCTGTGCGGATTTGCTTGCGCGTTACGAGGCTCATTGTAACAGTTTCTCATGGAATTGCTGACGCAGCGCGACGCTGCCGCCAACGTCGACGAGTACAGTACCATGCAGGCACGCAGGCCCTCCCAGTAAGGTGGCATAAGGCCATCGCGTAGAATGGGGAGCATGTTGAAAAATGCGGTTTTGTAGCCAAATGAGTGTGGGATAATATAGTGTACTTGGAATCTTGCCTCGTACATGGGTTGGGTTATTTGGGGAAGGAGACCAGACAGCAAGGTCATCGGTCTCATCGGATTAGGGAAGGATGGGGAAGGAAGTCGGCCATGCCCTTTCAAAGGAACCATCCCGGCATTTGCCTGGGGCGATTTAGGGAAATCACGGAAAACCCAAATCAGGATGGTCGGACGCGGGATTGAACCGTCGTCCTCCAGATTGCGGCCTCGTACATGTACAGGGGTTGGACAAAAATATGGAAACGCTGCGAGTAATACATGCTTGAACATAAATGAAGAAGTTCCGAGCCTGTAAGTTGCGCTGTTGTATTTGACGATTGGTTGGCACCTGTGCAATGTCAATAAGCTGCAAGTGTCAGTAGTAGTGAGAACAGTAATTTTTTTGTAGCTGTGAGTGCGGAGCTAAGTGAATTCGAACGTAGGCCGATTCTTGGTGCTCGTGTGGTGGATGCTGTCGCAGTCATGGGAGCCGAAGTGTTTCGTGTTTCAAGAGGCGCCGTATCGAATATGTATGCAGCATACAGGGAAAGCGGAAAAAGTCGTCGGCTAAGGCACAATGCGAACGAAAGCGTGTTGAGCGATTGTGACGGACGGTCATTAAAGAGGATTATGACGAAAAATAAGAGGGCGACAGTCGCAACAGTCACTGTAGAACTGAATGTCTCATTTACGAACCCTGTCAGTATCGAAAACAACGGGAAGAAGGCTCCATAAGCTGCGAATTCCAGGGTGAGTAGGAATTCCAAAACCACACATCAGTGATGCAAGTGCCCGTAACAGAAAGAAAGGGGCCAAAGCCATAAAATCTGAAATATTGACAAATAGAAAAATATCGTCTGGTCAGATGAGTCTTATTTCCCACCGCTTCCAACTTCTGGCCGAGTTTATGGTCCAAGAGTGAAACAGGGTGTAGGCTCGGTGATCTGGGCAGCCATATCGTGGTATTCCATGGGCCCTATTGTTACTCTGCAAGCTCACATTAGAGCCAAGGATTATTTGACCACGTTGACCGATCAGGTCCATTCCATGGTACAATGTTTGTTGCTCACTAGTGATGCTAGCTTCCAGCTCGTATCGTTCAGGACTGGTTTTGTGGGCACGAAAATGAATTGTCGCCTCTCTGTGGCCACCACAGTCAACATTGTCCCAATATTATTGAGCCTTTACTGCTTTGGAGAGAAATGTACGTGATCGTTATCCATCTCCATCATCGTTATCTGAACTAGCCAGTACTTTGATGGAAGAGTGGTATAGGATTCCCTTGAGCACCATACAACATCTGTATTTATTCATTCCGAGACGACAGAAACTGTTTTCAATCCCAAGGGGTTCCCTGCACAGTATTAGGAACGGTAATGTTTCGTGTTTTCGGTTTTTTCATATTTTTGTACACTCCCCGTACGTATGTGGTACCAGCACGATAGGTGCACTTCTCGCCCGTCGGTAGGAAAGCACTCAATCAGCTCCTTTCTGGTCGGTGGATAGGACGTGAACGAGTTGTCAGCTGGTCTGCACGTTCGCCTGTTTTGACGCCATTGGAATTTTTTCTCTGCGGTAAACTCAAACATGAAATCCACGCATATGTTATGACGACCCAAGGGGATATAAAATATCGTATTGTTGCAGCATATGCAGTGATTTCGAGGTAATCTCTTGTCCGTCAAGAGGTCCTTGCCCTAGCAATTGCAAACGTGTGTCGCAGTCAAAGGTGGGCGTTTAGAACTCTTAATGAAATAAATGGAAGTAGAAGGACGTGTTTATGACTACATTTGTGATTTCCTGTTTGTTATTGTTGCTGTTTTGTACTGTAAGTGTGTATCTTGACAATAAACTCACAACAATATGGATAATTCAGTTCCTTCTTTTTGCAAGTTCATCAAATTTCTTACGTGCACCTTCCTTTGAAGGCTCTTGTAGAATGAAGAGCAGAATCGTTATCATAGTTAACTGGCGAATCATCCTCAGATGCCACCTCCTCTGGCTTTCAGTTGTTGTTCCGGTCCCACCACATGTGGTCATGTACGATTAGTATCAGTTTTAAACATTCCCCACTTATAACCTGACTCTATTAGCTGCTTCAAACTAGACCGCTGCATCAACAAGACGCGACAGTTCTGTACGAATTTCCGCATAAGAAAGTACTGGTTTAGCGACACAAAGGAATTAAAGACATTAGCTTCCAGTGGGCACTGATTTATATTAATGGGATGAGTTAAAAATTTATGCCAGACTGGGATTCGAACCCAGGTCTCCTGCTTGCTAGACAGTTGTGATACGTCATCCAGGCATAGTCGTCAACACAACCGCACGGACTTCCTAGCACGCCTCCCGTCAGAATCAAATTCTCGAAGGAACTTGCCCCCCTTCTAACAGCCGTGTACCGCAAGTCTCTAGAGGAACGGAAGGTTCCAAATGATTGGAAAAGAGCACGGGTAGTCCCAGTCTTCAAAAAGGGCCGTCGAGCAGATGCGCAAAACTATAGACCTATATCTCTGACGTCGATCTGTCGTAGAATTTTAGAACATGTTTTTTGCTCGAGTATTATGTCGTTTTTGGAAACCCAGAATCTACTATGTAGGAATCAACATGGATTCCGGAAACAGCGATCGTGTGAGACCCAACTCGCTTTATTTGTTCATGAGACCCAGAAAATATTAGATAGAGGCTCCCAGGTAGATGCTATTTTTCTTGACTTCCGGAAGGCGTTCGATACAGTTCCGCACTGTCGCCTGATAAACAAAGTAAGAGCCTACGGAATATCAGACCAGCTGTGTGGCTGGATTGAAGAGTTTTTAGCAAACAGAACACAGCATGTTGTTATCAATGGAGAGACGTCTACAGACGTTAAAGTAACCTCTGGCGTGCCACAGGGGAGTGTTATGGGACCAATGCTTTTCACAGTATATATAAATGACCTAGTAGATAGTGTCGGAAGTTCCATGCGGCTTTTCGCGGATGATGCTGTAGTATACAGAGAAGTTGCAGCATTAGAAAATTGTAGCGAAATGCAGGAAGATCTGCAGCGGGTAGGCACTTGGTGCAGGGAGTGGCAACTGACCCTTAACATAGACAAATGTAATGTATTGTGAATACATAGAAAGAAGATTCCTTTATTGTATGATTATATGATAGCGGAACAAACACTGGTAGCAGTTACTTCTGTAAAATATCTGGGAGTATGCGTGCGGAACGATTTGAAGTGGAATGATCATATAAAATTAATTGTTGGTAAGGCGGGTACCAAGTTGAGATTCATTGGGAGAGTCCTTAGAAAATGTAGTCCATCAACAAAGGAGGTGGCTTACAAAACACTCGTTCGACCTATACTGGAGTATTGCTCATCAGTGTGGGATCCGTAACAGATCGGGTTGACGGAGGGGATAGAGAAGATCCAAAGAAGAGCGGCGCGTTTCGTCACAGGGTTATTTGGTAACCGTGATAGCGTTACGGAGATGTTTAATAAACTCAAGTGGCAGACTCTGCAAGAGAGGCGCTCTGCATCGCGGTGTAGCTTGCTCGCCAGGTTTCGAGAGGGTGCGTTTCTGGATGAGGTATCAAATATATTGCTTCCCCCTACTTATACCTCCCGAGGAGATCACGAATGTAAAATTAGAGAGATTAGAGCGCGCACGGAGGCTTTCAGACAGTCGTTCTTCCCGCGAACCATACGCGACTGGAACAGGAAAGGGAGGTAATGACACTGGCACGTAAAGTGCCCTCCGCCACACACCGTTGGGTGGGTTGCGGAGTATAGATGTAGATGTAGAAATTCTCAACTTATACCACATGTACTGATGTACTGCCTCTGCTCATTAGCCTCATTACTCCCGGCGTCTCGCCGGTTGCCGTAAGAAGGAATTAGAGCTTAGTGTAAATCTGCTCTGAAGGGGTCATTGTGGTTTATTTTGTGGTATCTGTTCTTCCGGTAATGTTCAAAAGGACGGGTACCATATACATAACTCTTTTGAAGGTAAAAACAAATAAAACCAAAGTTTTAAATATTATAATTTCTCTGAAACTTCTAATTTTCCTCTTTTAGAACTACCACACCAGCAGCACAAATCACAGTAGCTCTGTTTGAAAAAGCAGAGTTGATACCGACATCTCTGTAATTAATACAGGTATGATAAAACACTATGTGTCATTTAGTTAGGACTTTTCACAATTCATTACGGTGAAAATAGAATTGTGACATCTTAAACGGTTCAGGAAATATTTGAGGTGAACAGCTTAGCTGAATCATCCTGGATATAATGTGGTTGCTCACAATATGACCATCATTGTGTTCGTTGTTGGTATGGTAGATTGTGTTTGTTCAAAACATGGTACATGCAATCCAGGATTATGTTTCTACATTCAAATGTAGGCAGTTAGGCAGTTGATTGAAGGGAATACTTTTTAACTTATTCTACAGTCATTGCAGTAATGGTTACATTCTGAAAGAAAGTTTTTATTTCAGTTTGTACAGTCACAAGATAGGAACAATCATTTTGCTACTGACAAAGTAAAACTCATTATAACAGTTTCAATTTGAAATCTGGTCAATCTTTCCCGTTTGTGTGTGAGTATTGGGACAAAGCTCTTTCTGGGACACTCTGCAGTGTTACCAGATGTATCCAAGATGGTGACGATGATGTCAGCCAAAATGGCGGCGTGTAGACTTAGCAACAGTGCATGACATCATCTAAGATGATGGCTGTGATGTCATCCAAGATGGCGGATTTTGGTGGGAAGTTTGAATTTTGGCAGGAAGAAGGTCAATTGGGCTACCTATACTAACCTAACCCCCTCTCCTCCCCTCCACCAGAAAAATAGTGCTAAGTTTAAATTACAACAGAATAATGCATCACACCACAGTTACCTCTACTAACCTAAGAAAATGGTGTGAAGAGAGGCCACTTGGACTACCTTCACTAACCTAAGTCACCAGACCGCCACCTCCTCCTAGGAACTGGCACCAAGTTTGAATTTTGGCGGTAAAGAAAGGTCACTTGAGCTATCTGTACTAACCTAAGAAAATGGCGGGAAAGAAAGGGCAGTTGGGCTAGCTCCACTAACTAAAGTCACCCGACCGCCACCTCTTCCTAATTGGCAGGGAGAGGACTCGACCAGTACTTGACATAAGTCTTTATAATTTTGCATGCACTATTTTATTTAAACAATTAGAGGCACTACCACCATCCAGTGTGGTCGCCAAGGGGTCCGAACTCCAACTGACTTACTGCACAGTACCACAACCAGAGGGTGCTGTCGTCCCTCCTGTGATGTAATCCAAGATGGTGACGGGAAATGACGGGAAATAGTGTGGTCGCCATGGGGTCCACACTCCAACTAACCTAGTACACAGTCCCACCACCAAAGGGCGCTCTCATCTGTGGCGTAATCCAAGATGGCCACCATGACGTCAGCTGATGACACAAGTACTGTTATCCAAGATGGCGGGAAACAGGGTCTAGTACATAGCACCAACACCAGAGAGCGCTGTTGTCCATTCCATGACATAATCTAAGCTGACGGTTTGGGGTGGGGACAATGGTGGGAAAAGGACCCTGCCTGATCTGGACATTAGTCTTTATTTTGCAGGCAGTGTCTCCACCATGAGATCTACAGTCCAAATGACCTAGTACACAGTACTGCCACCAGAGGGTGCTGTCATCACTCCTGCATCATAATCCAATATGGTGGTCTGGAGAGGGAAAATGTTGCAAATATGACTCAACCTTCACTGGGTTGCTGGAGAGAGAAAGGAAGGAGTGTACTTTATTTATTTTGGAACAGTTTATTTAGGGATGGAGTATATTTATCACACTGATACAAAACACACGCTCTGACATGTTTGGGGTCATGCCACACAGCCACCAGACCTGTAAAGTACTCCTAAATAACCCTGTGCAAACAACTCCTAAATTACCAAAATAATTTTGGTCCAGACATGCACACTCCTCCTAAATAAATGCAGTACACTGATGTATAGACACGCTCAGTACTCATAAACTGTCGAAATAATGCATAGAACAGCTTACACACCTGCTCGCAAAATAATGCAACAGACACACGCAAGCACCGCCCTCCACCCCCTGTCCACTGGACCTCACAGCAGGCTAGTGGCAGCCCCCGTGAAATGATGCCCAGGTGCCGGTTCAGATCCCACGAGCATGAGGTGGCGACATCCTTTCATACTTGGTACCTGAGAAATTCCTCTCAAAATACATGTTCACCTAGGCACCATTGCTGATGAGACCAGACAGGAATGAAGACCTATTTGCAGAGCGCGCCGACGCTGGAAGCAAGCCAGTACGAGTCATCACTCTTACACCTCTGGTGCCTACAGCAGGTAAAACTTGTTTCTGTTTTCGAGTATTCAGTTAGAGTTATACTGACGTCACAGAACTCCAATGCGTACTCAGGCCGGTCCCATATGTGAGACACCTCTGCGCAGATGTGTGTTTTACCATTGCTTATGCGATACCTGAGGATACTGATGTCAGAGAATAGCACAGGGTGCATTGTTCCTAGCACAACATGCGAGATGCGTCTAACCAGGCTTAAGCACCCTGCATGACTGATGCAACGCTGCCAAGTGCGCATGCGTAGCTACAAACCATCGCAATCGAATCTAACAAGGTTCTCAATCTTATAATGATGTCACATGGGTATTCAAAATAAGAGCCAAGTTGACTTCTCGGAAAATGTATAGTGTTCCAGAAACAATTAATGCTCACTTTCTTGATGTCTCAGCTTGGATGCATGGAAATTCTTGCCCTAACAGAATCTGTTTACGAAAATAGCGCAGAATTACGTCGAATGCAGTCTTCCTCGCCGTACTATCATGGCACCCCATCCATCACACGTTACCCTTCCAGCTGTCAACGTATGCAAACATTCTCACTGCTATGTGGAGCCTCCTATATCCCAGCACAAAGGATGTCTTGTGAATGAATCGAGCATACTGATTGTCTCTTATCGAACTGACCCTCCGAATTACTGATGCCACTGGTGTGGAAGCACTGTCTGCCATTTCTTTCTTTCTGCATATGGGGCTTTCAGAGGTAAAAAATTATTTTACACAGATGGCCATATTGCACTGACAATTAAATCTTACAAACTACCTTACATATCATCAAATACGGAAAGACTCTTACCCAGTTACACTGCTCCCCAACTGAGGACAGGAGCTTGAATATTAGAATGTGAAAGCGACCTGTGACCGATCAATATATCATCCCGTACCCTACATATCGTCAAATATGGAAAGACTCCTACTCAATTACACTGCTCTCCCACCTAGGAGAGGAGCTTGAATATTAGAATGTGAAACAAACCTGCGACCCACCAATATATTACCGCATGCCCTACATATCGTCAAGTACAGAAAGACTCCTACTCAGTTACAGTGCTCTTCCACTGAGGACAGGAGCTTGAATATTGGAGATCTCCAACTCAGAAATATATCACTGCTTACCGTCTCTATGTAGTAAATATACAATTCGTATCCTGCACCATACAAAATCATCCCTTTTACATCACTCGTACATATACCACGAAGACAGACAGTGCTGTATATACCCCTCACAGCAGTAGATATTTACGGCGAGTCGGGCGGGCATCCACCCCCAACGCATGACCAGAGCATCCTCAGCGGATCGAAGTCACTCTCAGAACTGTTCTACAAATTCGGGCTTCATTAACCTTGGCACAAACGCATTACTGTTTCTTGTCCGGACTGATTACTTGCCTGATTTTCTACACACACCTCCAGCCTCTGGGATTACAAGCACAGATGTACTTTCGCAATGTTTGCGATAATATTATACCATTTTCGCGGTACTTCTTAATATGAAGCACACGGCATCATCCTACCGATCGCTCACGCAACATGATTCCCAAGATATAGACTGGAAATTATTTCTCTAGACACGCCAAACTTTAGCGAGATGGAGCGTGTTCTAGACCCCTGAGTGACTAGAAACTTATGCCATGTGCGAGGACCTTTGCGTGAAAAAAACTCGAAAAAGAAAAATAGAGGAAACTGATACTCCCACTTGTTAATACCGATGTTGGTGTTATAAAAGATTCCAAATCATCTCTATAAATTACAAAGTCAAATAACGTGTTTCTCACGACTAGAGAACCAGCAAATGTGTCTTTCACCTACTAGATGCACGCACCACAATTCATGTTACCTCAACTAAATAAAGCCGCGAAATGTGCAGAAGTAATGAACAGAACAATTTACATAGGCGGGAATAACGGCCCAGCACAAACACACGTCCATGCTGAATCTTCTCGAATTTCCACGCGATCACGAAAGCTATCCAACACATACTAAGTATTAGTTCGCTATTCTGCCGTCTAGAGGACGACAACGTTAACTCAGCTACATTCCTACAATCAAACTGTCCTCTGCATTCAGACAGATCCTACTGTTAATGGGAAACGTGAATCAGACCCACCACAGACCACACATAGGCAGAACCACCCTAGAAAACCGGTCACATATATATATTTGATTGCTGTACTTACTACTAAATGTTACGATTGCAGTCTCAATTGAACGACATTCGACAATGAGCGAAGTATCTGAGATAGACCTTGCTGATGGCTGTGGCTCTGGAAATAGAAATACCTGTACCATTCTTATGACTTGACATACTCTTCCCTCTGGTATCACAGTATTCCACAGTCATCTCCTCTGCACATGTTGGAACACAAACACATACTTTATAAGCCTGATGCTCAAGATGACCCTATCACGCATCCCCTATTACTACTATGTATAATACTTCGCTAATAAATGATTCCACATGATACAAAATAATACTGAGAGAAAAATCAGCGATGGGTGGACATGTCTCGTAAGTTTTTCTTGCGAGTGTTACCACTGTGTCTTGGGAAGAGAAGTGTAACTGGACAGTTGTTAAAAAACCCGATCGCCACATCTACTGTATGCTATTGTCACGAGCGGTCTTGGTTCAACAGGTGCACACAAATATACATGTTAAAAGCTATATTGGCTTTATAAATCGAGGTATGGCCTTACCCCCGAATGAATTGGTTTTTCTGGAGAAATACCAAGACGGTGATCATAGGAGTGTGTATTATCAGACCAGCATTCAGCTTACACGTAACCCACCATGCAACCTCATCATAAAATCGCACAATTTTGAAAGTGTTTAGGCTTAGGAACGTGGTATGAAACCGCTATCTGCAACTCACCCACGCCATTAGACATTTCCCCAGTATGTATAATGTGTTCTGTCTCGATACCATGTCAGAGGTTCTGCAATATATCCACTGAGTCACAGGTGATGACTGATTGAGAAGGATCACAAACAGTAGTATATGTTGTGCCGCTTGAGGTCGTAAGAAATGTACACTAGTTTTTCAGATCTCTAGTGTTACACTGTCCGCTAGAAATGATGTCTATGATTTGAAATCAAGTCCTTCCATTCAACCACATACCTGCGTAGGATCATGGTCACAAGTGTATCATATTTCTGTCACTCTCATATCTCGGAACGAGTTACCTTTCTCGAACCTATCTCCTACAGTAAAATTCCAACGTTGTTTTAGTCAGTCCTACGCATCCTGCAACTACTCCCATTTCTGCAGTTTTGCGCATGTGATCGTTCCAATTTAACTCGGAACTGAGCAGAAGTCGCGGAAAGCCATATCCAGCAACTTCTGCAAGTCGTGTACAAACAGAACGACTTGAGTTAGTGCAACAGGACAGTGTTTCGACCATTCGGTGGAAATGCGCGCATTGTGGTACGTCTCGAATTAGATACAGATACTACAGTCCGAAGCAGATCTGCATTCATCCACATCTATCAGCCCAACATGCTATCATCGTTATTCTCTACCCCCCAACAGAGAAAATTTACGAACTATAAAAGCTCCACTAACTTCATCCGATATAGAAATCAACTAGGCGTTGTTGCAGGTACGATGACGCATAGCTGCGATGTGGACCCAGCGCAAAGAGAGAGTTGTTGGGATGCTTCCCAGAATAGCATTCCTAACGGGACAACGAGTTTGACATCGAATTTTCCTGTCAAACTGCAGCTGCTGCCAATGCAGGATGATATAAAATATACAGCTTTTGATCTATTGCCGAGAACAGTTTTATTTATTTATTTATTTATTGTTCCGTGGGACCAAATTAAGGAGAAGTCCCCATGGTTAAGGAATGAGTCAATACATGAAATTATAACATGATAGTAGAAACAGATAAAATGAAATATAAAAAAAACATATTCAGGTGACAAGTCGTAAGTTTAAATGAAGAAATCAACAATGTAACACTAGAATTTGCTAAATTTTTTAGCTCTTCCAGGAGCTCCTCGACAGAATAGAAGGAGTGAGCCATGAGGAAACTCTTCAGTTTAGACTTAAAAGAGTTTGGGCTACTGCTAAGATTTTTGAGTTCTTGTGGTAGCTTATTGAAAATGGATGCAGCAGAATACTGCACTCCTTTCTGCACAAGAGTCAAGGAAGTGCATTCTACATGCAGATTTGATTTCTGACTAGTATTAACTGAGTGAAAGCTGCTAACTCTTGGGAATAGGCTAATATTGCCAACAACAAACGACATTAAAGAAAATATATACTGTGAGGGCAATGTCAGAATTCCCAGATTTTTGAATAGGGGTCGACAAGAGGTTCTCAAACTTACACCACATATAGCTCGAACAGCCCGTTTTTGAGCCAAAAATACCCTTTTTGAATCAGAAGAATTACCCCAAAAAAATAATACCATACGACATAAGCGTATTAAAATATGCGAAGTAGACTACTTTTCGTGTTGAAGTGTCACTTATTTCAGATACTGTTCTAATGGTAAATAAAGCAGCATTTAGCTTCTGAACAAGATCCTGGACATGGGCTTTCCACAACAGCTTACTATCTATCTGAACGGCTAGGAACTTAAACTGTTCCGTCTCGCTTATAATATGTCTATTCTGTCTGATCAAAATATCGGTTCTTGTTGAATTGTGAGTTAGAAACTGTAAAAACTGAGTCTTACTGTGATTTAGCATCAATTTATTTTCCACAAGCCACGAACTTATTTCATGAACTACATTATTTGTCACTGTTTCAATATTACACACAAGATCCTTCACTATCAAGCTGGTGTCATCAGCAAACAGAGATATTTTTGAATCACCTGTAATACTAGAAGGCATATCATTTATATAAATAAGAAACAGCAGTGGCCCCAGCACCGACCCTTGGGGAACGCCCCACTTAACAGTGCCCCATTGGGACTGAGCATCACTACCACTCTCAATATTGCGGATAATTACCTTCTGCTTCTGTTCTTAAAGTAAGAGGCGAACCAATTGTAAGCTACTCCCCTTACTCCATAATGGTCCAATTTCTGCAGTAATATTTTGTGGTCAACACAGTCAAAAGCCTTCGTTAAATCAAAGAAAACACCTATTTAATCCGTCCAATACCTCACAGAGAAAAGAGAATATAGCATTTTCAGTTGTTAAACCATTTCTAAAACCAAACTGAACATTTCACAGCAAATTATGTGAATTTAAATGCTCCAGTAACCTTGTATATACAACCTTCTCGATAACTTTAGCAAACACCGATGGCATAGAAATAGGTCTAAAATTGTCAACATCATCAATGTCTCCCTTTTTATAGAGTGGCTTCACTACCGAGTACTTTAATCGGTCAGGAAACCGTCCACTCCTAAAGGAAAAGTTACAGATATGGCTGAGAACTGGGCTAACATACATAGAAGAATACTTCAGTATTCTGCTACATACCCCGTCATATCCATGAGAGTTCTTGGTCTTTAGTGATTTAATTATTAACTCAATCTCCCTCTTGTCAGTATCATGGAGGAGCATTTCAGATAACAGTCTCGGAAAACTTTTTTCTAAGAGCGCTATATGATTCCCTGTTGGGACTAGGTTTCTATTTAGTTCACCTGCTATATTCAGAAAGTGATTATTAAATACTGTACATATATGCGACTTATCAGTAACACGGACATTCCCACTACACACTGATTCTATATCCTCGACCTGTCTCTGCAGACCAGCAACTTCCTTTACGACAGACCATATGGTTTTAATTTTATCCTGAGACTTAGCTATTCTATCTGCAAACCACATACTTTTGTTCTTCCTAATAACATTTTTAAGCACCTTACAATACTGTTTGTAATGGGCTGCTGCATTTAGATTTTGACTGTTTCTAACGTTTTGATATAATTGCCGCTTTGTTCTACAAGATATTCTTATCCCTCTAGTCAGCCACCCAGGCTGCCTGTTTGTGCTAGTACCCTGTTTTAAACGTTCTAACGGAAAGCAACTTTCAAAGAGCATGAGAAAAGTCTGGAGAAAAGCATTATATTTATCGTCTACTGTATCAGCGCTATAAACATCTTGACACTCTTGTTCCTTTATAAGGTTTACAAAGGTCTCTACAGCAACTGGATCAGCTTTCCTGAACAGCTGATGACTATATTTAACACGTGTTGCAGCACAAAAATCTTTTAAAGTTAAAATTTGTGCATCATGATCTGAAAGGCCATTCACCTTTTTGCTAACAGAATGCCTTTCTAGTAATGAGGAATGAACAAAAATGTTGTCTATGGTTGTTCTACTGTTCCCTTGCACTCTCGTCGGAAAGAATACGGTTTGCATAAGATTATATGAATTAAAGAGGTCTACCAGCATCCGCTTCCTTGCACAATCACTTATACAATTAATATTGAAGTCACCACATATAACTAACTTTTTGTATTTCCTATAAAGTGAACCAAGAACCTCGTCTAGCTTTAGCAAAAATGTTGTGAAATCGGAGTCTGGGGATCTATAAATAACAACAGTTAGAAGTTTAGCTCCGTTAAATTTAACCACACCTGCACAACATCCAAACACCTTTTCAGTGCAGTACTTTGAAACATCAATTGACTCAAATGGGATGCCGTTTTTCACATACATGGCTAGTCCCCCACACCGCAAAGAGCTCCTCGAAAAGCTGCCAGCCAACCTGTATCCTGGTAAAGGAAGCCTCTGAATTATCTCCTTATTTAAGAAGTGTTCAGATATCCCAATAATTTCAGAGTCAACATCTATAAGCAGTTCATTAACTTTATCTCTAATACCTCGTATATTTTCATGAAATATACTAATTTCCTCATTACTCGGATACCTAAGCTTTGTCAAAAGTGATTCCCTTGTTAGAGAGACTTCCCTTAAGCAGGAATACCTATCAGCTGACTTCAATCTAAAAAAGGTGCAGCTCTAACACCCACTACTGCAGGAATTTTCCCATGAGTGATCCCACCAACCTCACCTATGCTGTCACCTATAAGCTTTGCCAACCTCCCCTTCCCATACCTGTTGAGGTGCACGCCATGTCTAGTGAAACCCGTCCTGCTGATAGACTCCACCGACACCACTGAAATGTGACCCATGCCTTCTGTCATCAGCGCACCCCCAAGTCTCATGTTATTACGCCTGACGGCTGTATTAAGATGAGGCCGATCGTGACGCTGAAACAATTCCACGAAATGCACATTCGTGTTGCCAGTCTGAGTGGCTATCTTTTCCAGGTCACCATCTATGTTATACTCCCCATCCCTATGAATACTATTACCAGCCCCACCCACAATCACTACCTGATCCTCTTTAGTAAAATCCCTACATAACCCCCCTGTGTTAACAGTCACCTGAGCCAACCATGCATTAGGCTTCACAATGCTGGTGACCTGGTACTCACTCCCCAGCACTTCCTGCAACTGCTGGCCTACATTTCTGCCATGAGAACTACCTAACAGCAGAACCTTCTTCTTCCTTTTCGACTTTGCAACTGTTCTAGGCACAGTAACTACTGAGGTCTGCTGCATACTTCCTACATCTACAGCTACTAGAGATTCCTCTCCACTAGACTCTGACAGTTGGTCATATCTATTGTAAACACCAATGGTAAAACTATCTGAAAATCTTCTTCTCCTAGCAGATCCCTTGCCAACAGCCAGCTCCCATTCCCCAACCCCCTTCTCCCTCCTCATCCTATCTAGCTCCTCCTGTGCGTTTTTCAACTGCACCTGAAGGGCACAGATCTTACGCTCCTGCTCCTCTATCAACTTACTCTTGCTACATAACCTGCAGTTCCAGGAGAGGATCTCACCAGAATGCCCACTGGCTTCCCCACTGCATTCCCCCCAGTGAAAATACTTCGAACAAGTCTCACACCGCAATCCACTACTCACGAACCTACGGCAAAGCCCACACTTCTCACTCATGGTAAAATTTAACTTTTTCTAAGTTCCGCTACTACAATAAGAAGATGTTAAAAACCTGACTACAATAATCACAAACTTACTCTACAAGGGAAGTAACTACTATTATTAACAGTATTAATAAACAACAAATGTGAATATAACAAAAGACTAATACAGAAAGATAATCAAACGTCTAATGACACAGTAACGAAGCTGAAAACAGTTCCCAAAAGGTTCTTCTGAAATTATTTCACCAGAAAACACCAAGAACACTGGTTGAAGACTACTAAAGTTCCTAAATAAACCACTATACACAAACAATTAATTAGTACTTAGCTTTCGATGCGCCGCTACAGCTGCAACTGGTCAGCGCGGAATGTAAACACAGGCAAGAGGTTAAGAGGTGATGATGTTTGTTTTGTGGGGCGCTCAACTACGTGGATATCAGCGCCCGTACAATTACCCAATCTTTGCTCAGTCCAATTTCGGCACTTTCCTGGATGATGATGAAATGATGAGGACAACAAAAACACGCAGTCATCAAGAGGCACGTGAAAATCCCTGACCCCGCCGGGAATCGAAACCGGGACCCCGTGCACGGGAAGCGGGAACGCTACCGCGAGACCACGAGCGGCGGACCACAGTCAAGAGGTTAAGTTGCTCGATACGAAACACTCACAAATATCAGGTCACAACACAAGAAAGGCAGAGGTGAATGAAGAAACCACTAATACGTCACTTATATAGTAAATATTATCACAAAAACCGTTAAAATATGTATCTGAAACCTAAAAAATATATGAAAACTTAGAGAGCGCTCTCACACGCAGTCACTCGCTTATGACGTCACACCAAAGATCAGTTAAATGTTTCATCACCCATACTGTAGGACGATGACCATATCCCACAGACTATACTGTAAGTCGCAAGAGACGCTCCCTCTGACCCAGTGTCGTTGTTTCAAACATTGTTTTCTAACACGCTTTGTACACTGCCATACATTTTCTTTTTCTGCCATGACTTTGAGATCTGTGTCAGGTTCTAAACTGACATAAAGACGTTCTGATCCATGGCCTCTCGCAGAAAACTAGACATCGCACAATGTAAATCATGTTATTACTGAGGCTGCCATAACATGCTACACACACACACACACACACACAAACACTGGATGATTTTAAATAAAAGAGAGTTACAACATAAGCAAGTTGGAGGAGTTCTGCCTCGTTGTGGATGGTTTCCAAACTACAGCCTGAAAGTGATTCACGAGCTCTACATTTAAATTCATCTGCTATAGTCATAGAATAGCTGATGATTCTACATTCCGTTTCGACTGATTCGCCATATTGCAGTCATGTTCACGATCACTGTTTCAGTGCTATCCACTCCAGAACGCGCTGTCCATCCACCAAAACTCTTTCTCCAACTCAAACAAGCGATATCAGTCAATCATTATGTGGTAACCACCAGCATGCCAGTGCATGGATGGGATGGAAAATACACATACGATGTACTCTAATAATAAGCATCACAGTTGATAGTGTGAACAATTTTACAGTAATTTCCACACCAACCAATGATGTGACAGCATGTGACCAATGATGTGACAGCATGTGACAAATGATGTATCAGTTTCAATATCATAGCTAAACCACCCCTTCTCCACATTGCGGCTATCATTGCGAATGCGGATAGATGACTGTGCAGTACATCCATTCATTGTTAATTCTCGAAAACATACACCATCGAAGTAAATCAGCTACGTGCATGCACTTATAAGCATTGCATCATTCATGCTGGGCGGTTAAGCATGGTTAGACATGTCTCACTTGTCGCAGTAGGAACAATGCACCCTATGCTATTCGCTGACATCAGTACCCCTAGTATCGCATCGGCAATGGTAAAACACATGTACTGCGCAGAGGTGTCTCGCATATGGGATCGGCATGAGCGCGCGTTGGAGTTCTGTCGTGTCAGTATAACTTTAACTGTATACTAGAAAATACAAGCAAATTTCACACGGTCGCTGTAGGAAGCATCGGTGTGAGAGTGATGGCTCACGCTTGCTTGCATCACATGGTGCCTCGAGGCGGCAGTGCAAATAGCAACTGCGGCAGACACATGTTGTCTTACATAGGTTCAAGTGGCTCTGAGCACTATGGGACTTAACATCTGAGGTCATCAGTCCCCTAGAACTTAGTACTACTTAAACCTAAATAACCTAAGGACATCACACACATCCACGCCCGAGGCAGGATTCGAACCTGCGACCGTAGCAGTCGCGCAGTTCCGGACTGAAGCGCCTAGAACCGCTCGGTCACCGCGGTCGGCTGTCTTACATAGGCGTTGCCGACGGCAGCGCCGTATTCTGCCTGTTTACATATCTCTGCATTTGAATACGCATGCTTATACCAGTTTCTTTAGCGCTTCAGTATAGGCAGGCTGATGTGTTTCCAAACATATTATCGAAATCTGGTTTCCAGGCATAATAAATTCCTTAAAACAGTCATTATCCGCTTCTGGGCCTAAAATCTTTATTCCAATGTACTATGTGCAAATTTCGGTAATCACTTGGTTTTCAAACGAACTCTTTGTAATTCATTGTGCATACATGTGTCAGATAGCATCGTTTGTTGGCATAGTTTACCGGGATCGGCTAGACACGCGCGGAAGTTTCAGAGTGTAGGTTTCCGGCTTCTGACGACTGAGGTTTACGGCTACATCCTAAATGAGGGAAGCGTGCTGAGAAGGTGCAGGCGGTACCACCTATACTCGCCTCTCTAGCCGCCAGTTTCGTTGGTCTGTAGTGCAGGATATTTACACCAAGAAATGTTACCTGCTTTCACAGTATCAATGGTGTATCTACCAGATATATGTATAGTAGCTTCCAGTAAGGCCACATTAAAAATAATAAATTACAAAAAATTTTGGAACATTATTCCAGAAGAAACAGCAATCCTTATAACATTATAACTTATTTCAATACACACAAATTTTCCAAAAAAAAAAAAAAAATTAGTTCATAGAAACAATAAAGAACACGACAAGAAAATCAACAAAATCGGTCATATCTTTCTCAGGTGTTTCATACATGCGGCATTGATTTTTATTTGTACAGATTACAGCTCCACATATACTGAAAACTACTGAGGAGCCTCCTTGTATATGAATCGTCGCTATGTCACCATTCACCAACTACCTGGACAATGTTAAAAACACTGGCATGCACTGTCTTTACAATGTTTCAGGAGAGTAATATTACTTATTTCAATAAGTCATCACATCTTTCCCACCCTCAGATTACAGCATCAAATTTCGTGATACTATTTGTTTTTGATCACAATCTCTGTCACAGATGATTGCATCAATGTTAAGTAAAGCCAATGAAACTGTTCATGGCATTCCATACAAAATGCACTGACATACTGCCAACTGTCCTCCATTAACGATGGAATTTGAGTCGCAGACACATACTACCACTAGTGTATGACTAACCCAGCAGGAGCAATTTTGGTTACATATTTCGCCTCTGTTTTGATCTAAAAGGAGCTTTTCTATTATATCAGTAACGACCCACCTTCTGTCTAATCCTGAAGTACACTGTAACTGCCACAGGCCTTGAATCTCACATTCAACACACTGGTGCAAGTTGTATGCTGCATGTTAATGCAGACGAAGAAAAGAGATAATGCTGGGCCGGCCGGAGTGGCCGAGCGGTTAAAGGCGCTACAGTCTGGAACCGCACGACCGCTACGGTCGCAGGTTCGAATCCTGCCTCGGGCATGGATGTGTGTGATGTCCTTAGGTTAGTTAGGTTTAAGTAGTTCTAAGTTCTAGGGGACTTATGACCACAGCAGTTGAGTCCCATAGTGCTCAGAGCCATTTGAACCATTTAGATAATGCTGGGTAGATACTGCGGTGATGGAACAATATCGCCCGAGCACGTATTATTTAATTGTCCTAATTGCCACTGTAGCACAACAGGATAAACAACAGTCAAATCCCTTCTATCATATTTCTAAAAATCAAGTAGAATTAGACAGAATTTAAATTAAGTTATGCTGTAAATGTCTGATCTATTTCTTTAATTATACATGGTGCTTCAGCTACGCTATTCATCTCAAATATTTCCTGAACCGTTTAAGATAGCGCGATTCTGTTTTAACTTAGATGAATTACGAATAAGTCCTCACTGAACGACGTATAGCCTCCTTTCATAGTTATATTTCATACAGAAGCATGGGTATCAAATTCGCTTCTTCAAACGGAACTACAGAAATTTCTGCAGCTAGTATTGTAGTTCGAAAAGAGACGATACGAATGGTGGCTCACTCTCCAAAATTAGATTACTGCTGTTGGAGTAATAACTATTTTTAGAACATAGGATTCGTCTGTTTCGAACAAAGAACTCAGTTTGTATATTTTGCTTATTTTTTACATAGTTCCACACAACTTCTTCCTGTTTTCTCGATTGATCTGTGTTCAGTTTTTCAAGGCCTATCCACTGTGCCAACTTATATCAAAATATTTGCGGCTCTGCAAATAGGTCTTCATTCCTGTCTGGTGACGTCAGCAACGGTGCCTAGGTGAACATGTATTTCGAGAGGAATTTCTCAGGTGTCGTCACCTCATGCTTGTGGGACCCAAACGAGCACCTGTGCATCACTTCACAGGAGCTGCCGCTAGCATCCTGTGCGGTCCAGTGGACAGGGGTGGCGGGCGGAGCTTGCGCTTGTCTGTTGCATTTTTTTGCAAGCAGGTTTGTGGGCTGTGCTATGCGTTATTTCAGCAGTTTACGAGTACAGAGCATGTCTACACATCAGTGTACTGCATTATTTAGAAGGAGTGTGCATGTCTGTACTAAAATGATTTTGGTAATTTAGGAGTTGTTTGCATGTCTGCAGAGGGTTATTTAGGAGTAGTTTACTGGTCTGTGGCCTGTGTGTCATGACCCCAAACATGTCAGAGCTTGTGTTTTGTATCAGTGTGATAAATACACTCCATCCCTAAATAAATTGTTCCAAAATAAATAAAGTACACTCCTTCCTTACTCTCTCCAGCAGTCCAGCACAGGCTGAGTCATTTTCGCATCGTTTTCCGTCTCCAGACCACCATCTTGGCATACATCACAGGCTGGATGACAGCACCCTCTGTTGGCAGTACTGTGTACTAGGTCAGTTGGAGTTCAGACCCCTTGGTGACCACACTGGATGGTTGTAGTGCCTCTAATTGTTTAAATAAAATAGTGCATGAAAAATAATAAAGACTTACATCACACACAAGTCTATTCTTCTCCCAGTCAATCCCTAGGAAGAGATGGCGGTCAGGTGAATTAGTTAGTGGAGGTAGACCAACTGCCCATTCTTTCCCACCATTTTCTTAGGTTAGTACAGATAGCTCAAGTGACCTTTCTATACCGCAAAAATCCAAACTTGGCGACAGTTCGTAGGAGTAGGCGGTAGTCGGGTGACTTAAGTCAGTGGAGGTAGTCCAAGTGGCCTATCTTCCCGCCATTTTCTTAGGTTAGTAGAGGTAACCGTGGTGTGATGCATTATCCTCTTGTAATTTGAACTTCCCGCCATTTTTCTGGTGGTGGGGAGGGGAGGGGAGGGGGAGTTAGATTAGTGGAGATAACACAATTGACCTTTTTTTCGCCAAAACTCATACTTCCCACCAAAATCCGCCATCTTGAATGACGGCACAGCCGCCATGTTGGATGATGTCCTGTGCTGTTCCCAAGTCTACACGCCGCCATCTTGTATGACGTCATCGCCGTTGGCACTTGCTAAGAATGCTTCCTGTGCTTTGCTATAAGAAATTTAGGGAAAGCACTGATAATCTAAATTTGGATGGCTGGAAATTGTGTGTATGGCGGCAAGGATAGAACGATATATTGCCTGAAATTATAGACGCCGGTTATGTGACAACAATGAAGTGTATGGTTTGCCATTCATACAGATGACGTAGGGTATCTGAAACACCAAGATCAGATTTCTAAGAACTAAGTCAGCTAAACAATGAACCTTCACTTTACTTTAGAGAATGTTTAAGTACTGATTACGTTCATAAGGTGTGCAAGTAGATTAGCTAAAAACCAATTCATACTGTAAAAGCTAAGGAAACAAATTGTTACCTTGGTGTACTCCTGTACAGTGATATCATCCCATTTTATGGTAATGACAGAATGGTGTAGACCATTATGCTTGACAGGCATTCCTCCTCCTGGGCTATTCTACACAATTCATCAGTTTTACATAATGAGAAATTATAAAGTTACACTGAAGCAAATCATGAAACTGTTTCAGTCAGTATTAAGCTCAGACTTTGCAAAAATATAATGGATCACATCATCTTAAACAATCTTTTAATTTGGACCAAATTACATAAACGAATATTTAATTGTACACTTAATATTTTTTTGACACAATCACAAAATTAGTTTTCCTATTGATTGAAAGCCAAAAATGGTTCAAATGGCTCTGAGCACTATGGGACTTAACTTCTCAGGTCATCAGTCCCCTATAACTTAGAACCACTTAAACCTAACTAACCTAAGAACATCACACACATCCATGCCTGAGGCAAGATTCGAACCTGCGACCGTGGCGGTTGCGCGGTTCCAGACTGCAGCGCCTAGAACCGCTCGGCCACACTGGCCGGCGATTTAAAGCCACATGAAATGAACAATAAGTGACACTTTGTCAATGTGCATGAGCATTTGGTGCAGGTGTCCTTACATGCAGGCACGCAACGTCTGGGTGTAAAGATGGAAAATTTTGCTGCAACAATTTACCAAAATGATCTTTTAATTAATGATATTTTGAAATACTACAAGAAGTTTAAAAACAAATGATATATCAAGATGAATAAATGTATGGAAAAATACACTAAAGAAATTTGTAGCACACACTGAAGAGCCACAGAAACAAATACACCTGCATAATATCGTGTAGGGCCCCCGTGAGCATGCAGAAGTGCGTAAACACAACGAAGCATTGGTTCGACTAATGTCTGAATTAGTGCTGTATGAAATTGACACTATGAATCCTGCAGGGCTGTCCATAAATCCGTAAGGGTAAGAGGGGGTGGAGATCTCTTCTGAACAGCACATTGCAAGTCATCCCAGATATACTCAATAATGTTCATGCCTGAGGAGTTTGGCGGCCAGCGGAAGTGTTTAAACTCAGAAGAGAGTTTCTGGAACCACACTGTAGCAGTTCTGGACGTGTGAGGTGTCGTATTGGCCTGCTGGACTTGCCCAAGTCGTCGGAATTGTAAGTAGGCTGTTTAGGTTTTTATGTTGGTAATGGCACGTAGCGCTCTGTATGAAAATCACTGACTTTGCTGTGTGCAGTCTGTGGCTGGTTAGCATTGTTGTAATATTCGCTATGGTAGTGTTGGGCAGTTGGATGTGAACAGCGCGTAACGTTGCGCAGTTGGAGGTGATATATATACACTCCTGGAAATTGAAATAAGAACACCGTGAATTCATTGTCCCAGGAAGGGGAAACTTTATTGACACATTCCTGGGGTCAGATACATCACATGATCATACTGACAGAACCACAGGCACATAGACACAGGCAACAGAGCATGCACAATGTCGGCACTAGTACAGTGTATATCCACCTTTCGCAGCAATGCAGGCTGCTATTCTCCCATGGAGACGATCGTAGAGATGCTGGATGTAGTCCTGTGGAACGGCTTGCCATGCCATTTCCACCTGGCGCCTCAGTTGGACCAGCGTTCGTGCTGGACGTGCAGACCGCGTGAGACGACGCTTCATCCAGTCCCAAACATGCTCAATGGGGGACAGATCCGGAGATCTTGCTGGCCAGGGTAGTTGACTTACAGCTTCTAGAGCACGTTGGGTGGCACGGGATACATGCGGACGTGCATTGTCCTGTTGGAACAGCAAGTTCCCTTGCCGGTCTAGGAATGGTAGAACGATGGGTTCGATGACGGTTTGGATGTACCGTGCACTATTCAGTGTCCCCTCGACGATCACCAGTGGTGTACGGCCAGTGTAGGAGATCGCTCCTCACACCATGATGCCGGGTGTTGGCCCTGTGTGCCTCGGTCGTATGCAGTCCTGATTGTGGCGCTCACCTGCACGGCGCCAAACACGCATACGACCATCATTGGCACCAAGGCAGAAGCGACTCTCATCGCTGAAGACGACACGTCTCCATTCGTCCCTCCATTCACGCCTGTCGCGACACCACTGGAGGCGGGCTGCACGAAGTTGGGGCGTGAGCGGAAGACGGCCTAACGGTGTGCGGGACCATAGCCCAGCTTCATGGAGACGGTTGCGAATGGTCCTCGCCGATACCCCAGGAGCAACAGTGTCCCTAATTTGCTGGGAAGTGGCGGTGCGGTCCCCTACGGCACTGCGTAGGATCCTACGGTCTTGGCGTGCATCCGTGCGTCGCTGTGGTCCGGTCCCAGGTCGACGGGCACGTGCACCTTCCGCCGACCACTGGCGACAACATCGATGTACTGTGGAGACCTCACGCCCCACGTGTTGAGCAATTCGGCGGTATGTCCACCCGGCCTCCCACATGCCCACAGTACGCCCTCGCTCAAAGTCCGTCAACTGCACATACGGTTCACGTCCACACTGTCGCGGCATGCTACCAGTGTTAAAGACTGCGATGAAGCTCCGTATGCCACGGCAAACTGGCTGACACTGACAGCGGTGGTGCACAAATGCTGCGCAGCTAGCGCCATTCGACGGCCAACACCGCGGTTCCTGGTGTGTCCACTGTGCCGTGCGTGTGATCATTGCTTGTACAGCCCTCTCGCAGTGTCCAGAGCAAGTATGGTGGGTCTGACACACCGGTGTCAATGTGTTCTTTTTTCCATTTCCAGGAGTGTATATATATATATATATATATTTTATATATATATATATATATATATATATATATAATGACTTTTGAACACTATTAAGGTAAATACATTGTTTGTTCTCTATCAAAACCTTTCATTTGCTAACTATGGCTGTGTTAGTAGCCACCATGTTGTTGGGCAAGGCGGGTGACCTTGAACGAGCTTCGCTCGGCTGCCACTAGGCGCTGGGGGATCGCGCTCTAGTTCTAACAGAGCGCGATCCGTTGCTAAAAAGAACTTCCGGTGACGCCATTGCTCCGCTGAGCGGGCTTACTTCCGCTGCCACGTCCATATAAGCTTATCTGTATGGCGTAGGAGCTGTATATATATATATATATATATATATATATATATATATATATATATATATATATATATATATAATGACTTTTAAACACTATTAAGGGAAATACATTGTTTGTTCTCTATCAAAATCTTTCATTTGCTAACTATGCCTATCAGTAGTTAGTGCCTTCAGTAGTTAGAATCTTTTATTTAGCTGGCAGTAGTGGTGCTCACAGTATTGTAGTAGTTCGAGTAACGAAAATGTTTGTGAGGTAAGTGATTCATGAAAGGTATAGGTTATTGTTAGTCAGGGCCATTCTTTTGTAGGGAGTTTTGAAAGTCAGATTGCGTTGCGCTAAAAATATTGTGTGTCAGTTTAAGCACAGTCATTTATAATTTTTTTATGGGGAGGTTTCATATGGCGACTCTGCCAGGATACCTCACTGGAATCTTTTGATTTTTTCTTGTAGTTTGTCCTAGCGCATAATTACACAGAGAATTTCCTTTGTAGTTGCTGTTTTTCATTGTTGTACAGTAAAACAGTTGTGGCATGCATGTAGATTTGCACGAAGTATTTAGCAGCTGTGCTTGAAATTATTGAGATATCATTTTCAGTGCTATGCTAATGTGTTTTCTTGTTTTTGCTCTTCAAATTGTGCTTTTCTTGGTACCGTGTGAAATACGTGATAATTATGGCGTGTGAAAAACATAACTCTAGGCTCCCAAGTAAATTGGGAAATGATAGTGACGACGAGCGTACCTTATCAGCACCACCTTGTAATGAATTAACAGGCAATCAATGTAGTAATTTGGTAATTGTGCATAGGGAAATGGAGTGGGCGGCAAATAATGGTCAATTAGTGAACAGGGAAGCATTATCGATCGACTGGTCGGCTACAGCTCGCCTCAGGAATCGGAAATGACAGGACACAAACTTGCAATTACTGTAGATTCAGGTTTTGGGTCCCAGCCGTTTTCTCAAATAAGTCAAGACACATTTTCTGCTCTGTCAAAATGGGCTTGTTGGCGGTGCAAATGCACTGCCGAAAAACATAGAGGAACAGATTCCAGACACTAATACATTATTATTTCAATTAATGTAAAAAATAAAATAAAATCAGAGACAAACACAGCAACAGTTAGACACAATGGATCGAAATCTTCAAAAGTTAGACATGATGGAACAAAATCTTCAGAAGTTAGACAGAATGGAACAAAATCTTCAGAAGTTAGTCACCACGCTTGAACAAACACGTGAAGGTTTAACTGCTGAGTTACTTAAAATCGAATCGAAATATCAAAAGGTCTGTAATGACGTTAAAATACAAATTTGTGAGCGTTTTCAAACTATTTTTTCGCGTCATGAAAATGCATTAAAGAATCACGAAGCAGCCATAAAGGAACTGCAAACTATTGTTCATTAAAATCACGACACCTTGGAAGCTAAAACTGACTCAGTTGCATCAACCGATTCGGTTATGCAACTTTCAAAAACTCAAGGAAACTTAAAGGACATGGTAGATACGCTTTCAACACAAATGGACACTCTGAAACTTAGTTCAGTAAAACACACTGAGGAAATCTGTTCATTATCGGAGAAAGTAGCCGAACTTTTCGGATCAGTTCACTAACTTATCTACAAAGGTAGATGATGATCTGAATGACACAAGACCTGTAGCCTTCACTGACACAGAAGAGTATGAACAAATTAGAAAATTCAAACAAAATCGGAATCAAATATATACACAGTACGAAAGAGAAATATGGGAAGTACAAGAGCAGTTGACACAGGTAATACAAGAATTACATATTTTAGAGGACACTCGCGCTCCAATACGGGAAGAGGGACTTAGAAACACGGAACAGCCACAAAATAATAACACAGGGCACTTCGGAAATTATGAAAGAAATTGGCAAGGTACACCGAATTTTGAGATGGAACCGCTGAAACGAAGTAACAATGACCGATATGCGACTCGCCGACATAATGATTTTGATTATAAGCTATTCATTACTACACGTAAATTCAAAACATTTAAGAATTCTGGCAACGACATTCATCCACAAGCGTGGCTTCATCAATTCTCTCATTGTTTCCCTCCCAACTGGTCATTAGAGCACAGATTAGAATTTATGTTTGGCTACTTAGAGAGAATGAACCAGCTGTAAGAATGCGATCGGTCATTCACGATTATCACAGTGAAGGAGAATTTTATCATGCCTTCCTCTCAGCATATTGGTCTCAAGCTACACAAGACCGAGTAAAACTTAGCATCATAATGATGAAACATTTCGAACAATCTGAATTTTCCAGTCTTGTGAAATATTTTGAAGACATGTTGCACAAGAATCAGTACCTGCCCCTCAGAACTCATCCGCATTTGCTTAATCAAATTGCCTGAACATTTACGACATATTATTTTGGCAGGATGTTGCAAAAACGAGATTGAAGCTTTTCAGGGACTGTTACAAGAATTGGACATTGACACTGACAATCGCGGGACTCAAAAACAGAAACACAACAATTACAGGTCACATCCGTCACAATTCGGTGACGACAGAAACAATAACTGGACACGACAAGGCTATTCTTACAATGTAAATTGTGACCAAAACAGACACCACCCATATGACAACCATTGGCAGAGTAAAAATAATTACAGAGAAAGATCACATTTCCATAGTAATGAATGTGACAGAGACAACCATAGAAACAGACAATATGGGAACCAAAACAATTATTATCAAGGGAGACAGAATAACTTCAGACACAACGGTGCACCATGCAGTTACGACTCAGGGAGAAGTTCTCCACCATGTGACCAACAAGAAAGAAACTATGGAATCTACCGACATGACGACAGACGATATAATCATAACGACAGACCTGAATTTCATCAGAACTGGTGAGATTCAAACAGGGTTGGGCCCTCTCGGCAAGGTAAATTTGTAGAAGTTAAGTCTCCTATTCCTAATAACGACGAGCGGCAACAAAGAGACAGACAATGACTCGCACCGCAGGCAGCCACGTGGGCCGGCTGGCTCAGAGAAAAATAACACTGACGCTAACCTTGGGAAAAATTTTAGCATTCCTTACCGACGTATACAACATGATAATTGCTTTGAAGTTGAAACTCTGTGTACTAGGAAGAGTAAAGGATTGCATCACATTTCACATGTAAAACCGTTTACTGAAAGATAATCTGCTTTTTAACTTAGTCTTTGCCATAAAATTTTTCACTTCACGTATGCTTTATCACACTTAGAGACTGTTAACATGCAACAATGTTTGAAATTAACTATCCAGTCAAGAACCAAGAGAACTTAGTTAAACAATAATTACGAATGCATTGTTATAGTGAAGAGACGACACAGTGTTGTTATTTGTACATTCTTGCTTGTTTGTTGCACGATTATGTAACGAATATACAGCTTACATACTTAGAACATATATTGCAAATGACACTGTAATGCAACATTTTGGTTTACTTGAAAATACATTATGGATTTAAAGTGCTTTCTGAGAGATACCAGATGACACAGTGGTTAGTTTATTTGACATCTACACGATTATATCACGACGCTACTAATGAGTGACACAATTTACATTGTTGCTTTTGCGATGTATCTGTTTTATATCTGCACAGTTTTTCTGTATTATTCTGGAAAGTAAAACATGTTGTAGTAGTAACTTTGTGGTATAGCTACAATGAGACAGCCTTTTCCGTAGCACAAAAATACGTCACAGTATAGTACTTTCTTGATCATGGTAATGTACGTAATAATACGATATCTATTTGCATAGCATTTCACTTTTGTTTATGATGAGGTAAGTACATTGACTTCTGCAGAACTTATGTTATGGACGACGATAATTACGACACTTGGCATATTTTTACGGTTAAGGAATGACAAAGATTATCTTACAACAAGGTGCACAGTTTAGCGCTGCAGTACACGTATTTGAGTTATTAATTTTGTACTTAAAACATTTATTTTTAAAGATTTTTGAATTACAATGATGCGAAGGTTTTCCGTGATACATTTCATTCCATTGCTGTAATCTGTAACACCTGAGGGTATAATTACATTAATCCTCAGGGGGTACACGCCTACTCTGTGTGCTAAGCGTGTAGCGAGCGCTAGGAGCCCTAGCTAATATGGTAGTTGCTTATACAACTTTACACATCGGTACCATATTTCTCTAACACAGAATTACACAGCTGTCTGATTATTTAACAGAGAAACAAACATCTTTTTACTACATCAGTGACAGATGTTTACGCAATTACACAGTTGGATAACTTCACACTTATGAAATTGTATTTTGTCTGTACTTTGTGAACCGTTCATATTTTTTCGAAACCATTCTGACACTATGAGAACTTTGAATGTCGTATTTGATATGGGATCATGATTTTTAAAGTACATTTGAGGTAGACGACACTATTGAAATGAGCAGAGAAGTATTTTTTAGGTTTTGAAATTATTGCAGAAAGCTACGACGTTTTTGGGATTTGACTGAGGTGTTATGCTGTTGAGGTATGTTTATGATCAATAAGCCTATGCTATATGAGGAATTTGATTATGCTATGTATTTATTATGATGAAGTATTGAAGTGTCGACGCAATATTGAAGTGTCGACGCAATATTGAAGTGTTGACGAATGTTTATATGTGTAATAAAGTAAGGAATAATGAGTAGTGGTTAGGGACTCTGATTTGTGAAAAAGGATGTTGGAAACCAAGAATCATACTTTAAGAGTTATGAAATGTTTGTACATGCATGAATGTATCACAATGTTGGCGAAAATTTTTTGGTCACTGTTATATTTATAGGATTTTGTTTCTAAACATTTGTAACGCAACTTCTCGACCTGTGAAATTTTTTTATATGAGACTGTCGCTGTAGCACAAACTTCTGTCGTAAATATTTCGGTAAGAAAGCTAAGTGACCTTGACGTAATGCGTTGTGTGCGCCAAGCTGCCTGGAGAAAAAGCCATTAGGTGGAAAAAAGAGGCCATTAACCTCGCTATTGACATTCCTTTGTAGAAAGCATCACAAATACGACATGCTCATTACTTGGAAACATATGATTATATTTTGGAGCGCGTACTTTGTGCTACTTACTGAAACCCTTATGAAATGATGGGAAATATTCTTACATCTGCACAGCTGATTATGACAAGTGTCTTTCTATGAGAGTTGAGAGAATTTCTACCAACTTATGAAATGCCACATGGCTATTGAATGGTGTTTTAATGCTTTGCTTTGTACATAGTAGCTTATTTCATTTGATATCTGGTTTTCAGCTGTGTTGCAACATTGGTTTTATAAAATAAAATTAAATGCATTTGCTAATATGAACACTTTCTGTCAACAGATCTATTAAATAATAATTTTATGATCCACATTCTTTGGAAAAGGAGCACTTGGAAGGAAACAACAATAAGAAGGGACTAATAACAGTAACTGCATACATAATTTTCTTTTCAAGTATTTGGTAATTTTGCTTGTAGAATAAGTTGTTGTGGTGCACCATTTTAATGACATAGACATTAAGATGTGAATAGACATTTTCCTTATCTGCATTGTTGTTTTTAGTGTACTATTTTTTCTGCTTGTGGGTTTGTTATGTTTAAATATAAGTTATTGCATTTGCTACTGAATTTCACTTTGTATTACTCTGTTAAGCCAGTTTTACTACTGATTTATTTTTGTTTGCTGTACATTGCCTTATATTAGTTGTAATATTGCATTTGCTTTGCTAATTTAGATATACTGCTGCTTGCTTTGCGAATTTGCATTTTTTTGTCATTGGTGTTTGTGTTATTTTTCTTTTTTTTTTTTTTTTTTTTTGCTGCTGCATTGCGTCATCCGTTGGTATATATATCTGAGCTCAGTAGATTTAAGTTAGCTTAAGATGGGGTAGGCTATATAAGAGAACGAGTTGTGATGAATTGAAAGAAATTCATTGAGAAGCTATAAGAAAACGGTTTGGCCAAAAAAGTAGTGTACAGTGGAGAATAATTATTTTGAAAGAGGATATGAACAAAAAATTAGGGTTTAGGGACAACAGGTTTTGGTAGGATTTTCTTGGAAATAAATGATGAGGTAAGATAATGGGAAATAAATAATGAGGTAAGAAATATGTGAACATATAAATACAGAAAGCATGCTTGGATAGGATTTTTTTGTGGGAACAAATGTTGAAATAAGAGGAAACATCTATGGAATGAAGTTTTGGGTTGGACTGCAGTACTAAATGTTACACTGAAAACAAACCCTATCCTTTCCTTTTGTGTTATTCCGCTATGTGTTCTTGTACCCTTGTGTATTTGTGTTCTTCCTGTCTCTGTGTCCTGTTTCATAGAATTTTTTTCTCTTCTAATACTAAGCTATCCTCAAATATAATTTGCATTAATAATGTGTTATTTACTTTGTAAAGATGTTTAGACATTATTTATTCTGTTCTACTTTAATGCTCATGTGTGAAATTAATATTTCGAAAACTATTCTCATTATTTTATTTATTTACTTATGTCATAATTCCTATAAACTGATGTATACGTTTATTTCTGTTCTTTGTAAAGCCTGTATTACTACAAATGTTATCTGTATTATTATGTTTGATGATGTTTTCTGTACCTTTGTAATTGTATTCTCATGTTATAAAATTGTAATTGACACCAGTTCATCAAATTAAATAACTCGTAAGCATTCATTTCACTGCACACATTTCTGTTGGTCATAGTATATGCACAGTATGTGAGGAATTGGGACTGTTAGTGTTTGCACGTGCGTTAATAATTAAGCAAGGGACTGGTTAACAGCATTGCTGGTTCTAAGGAAAATTCCAAAAACTTTGTGAGTGCACAAGTGGTGGTTTATGGACTTGCTATATTGTCCGCAAGACTCTTTGATGGTGATTATGCACCTGCACAGTCGCAACAGATGGCTGCTGGCCGTCTCTACAAGGACTACAGTGGGTCTGCATCTTTGATGGCCCACCGATACCATTATTTGTACAAGGACTGCAGTGGGTCTGCACCTCTGGTGGCCCACCAATACCGTAATCTCTCTCAGGACTACAGTGGTCTGCTCTGTGATGACCTACCTATCAATATTCTTCAAAACTTCGACTGACTCTGCTGTGGGTTTGCTCTGTTGTGGCCCATTACCTGTCTGCATGTCAAGAGTCAGCACTGTCTTTCCATTGGAAGGACAACACTGCTTCTTCAAGACTGCATGAAAATCCATTAATTCCGTGTGCATTTTCTTTTACTGCTCAGACTTTGAGAGAAAAAAAACTACAAATACTACTGTGATGAAATGATCAGGACTGTCTTTATGGACTGTGAGAAAATCTTTTCTTTTGACCAACAGTGTATCAATAAGTGTGTACATTTGATATCTTTGCTATTGTAATTATGAAAAATTTATCAAATCATTGTTGACCACTGTCCAAAACAATTTGTAAAATTTTTTGTGGGGAGCATGTGGGCTATGTAAGTAGGCTGTTTAGGTTTTTATGTTGGTAACGCCACGTAGCGCCCTTTATGAAAATCACTGACTGTGCTGTGTGCAGTCTGTGTCTGGTTAGCATTGTTGGAATATTCGCTGTTGTAGTGTTGGGCAGTTGGAGGTGAGCCGTCAGCAGTGGTGGATGTTGGGGGAGAGATATGGCAGTATTTTAAGAGTGGACTAATTATATATATATATATATATATATATATATATATATATACTTTTGAACACTATTAAGGTAAATACATTGTTTGTTCTCTATCAAAATCTTTCATTTGCTAACTATGCCTATCAGTAGTTAGTGTCTTCAGTAGTTAGAATCTTTTATTTAGCTGGCAGTAGTGGCGCTCACTGTATTGCAGTAGTTCGAGTAACGAAGATTTGTGTGAGGTAAGTGATTCATGAAAGGTATAGGTTATTGTTAGTTAGGGTCATTCTTTTGTAGGGATTTTTGAAAGTCGGATTGCGTTGCGCTAAAAATATTGTGTGTCAGTTTAAGCACAGTCATTTATAATTTTTCTAAGGGGAGTTTCCGAATGCACAATGGACGTAATGGTTACGTATGTATCACCTGTCAGAATCGTATCTAAACGTATTACTCCAACTGCACACGCCCCCCACCATTACAGAGCCTCCGCCAGCTTGAACATTACCCTGCTGACATGCCAGGTCCATGGATTCATTTGGTTGCCTCCATACCCGTACACGTCCAGCCGCTCGATGCACTGAAACGAGGCTCGTCTGAGCAGGGAACGTGTTGCCAATTATCAACAGTCCAATGTCGGTGTTGATGGGCCAAGCGAGGTGTAAAGCTTTGTGTCGTGCAGTCATCAAGGGTACATGAATAGGCGTTCGGCTCAGAAAGCCTATATCGAAGATGTTTCGTTGAATGGTTCGCACGCTGACGCTTGTTGATGACCCAGCATTGAAATCTGAAGGAATTAGTGGAAGGGTTGCACTTCTGTTACGTTGAACGATTCTGTTCAGTCGTCATTGGTCCCGTCCTTGGAGGATATTTGTCCGGCCGCAGCAATGTCGGAGAATTGATACTTTACCGTATTCCTGATGTTCAGGGTACACTCGTGAAATGGTCGCACGGGAAAATCCCCTGTTCATCGCTACCTCGAAGATGCTGCGTCCCATCGCTCATGCGGCGACTTTAACACCACGTTCAAACTCACTTAAATCTTGATAAGCTGCCATTGTAGCAGCAGTAAGCGATCTAACAACTGCCCCAGACACTTGTTGTCTTATGTAGGCGTTGTCGACGACACCGCTGTATTCTCCCTGTTGATATATCTCTGCATTTGAATACACATGCTTGTATCAGTTGCTCTGGCGCTTGAGTGTATAACTTTCCTGAAATTTTAAAAACAGGAAAGCTATTCAGAAATACTGATTGCTAGTTTTCAACTGTATCATGATAGACCTACATGTTTGAAAGCAGTGCGAGGTGGTCGCCCAGTAATGTTTTCTCAGCTGTCAAAATCGGTATGAAAAGTAATCATTTAAAGTTTTATAATGTACCTGACACAGAGATAACAATATAAATTAAATTTTCTTGCTTTTTATTTTCTAGTTCTGATGATGACCAAGGGTAACCAATTCCAGTTGACAATGTAAAACATTTCTGTGATTGTGACGAAGAAAAGGTTGATACAGGCGCGGCTTGTGGTTTCCATACTGGGGAAGGCTGCGACATTTACCCCTGGGAACTAACTTCCTGCTCCGATATTGCTATGGATCAGTCTGTACCGCAACCAAGATTTCAGGAGGCAGAATAGGGTAACATCATACTCTAGCGAAAAGGGATTTATTTTCTGTTTCATGATCAACTGCTAACTCCAGGATAAGATCTTTAGGTAGCATATTTATCTGACGTCACATTTGTGTGTGTGTGTGTGTGTGTGTGTGTGTGTGTGTGTGTGAGTGAGAGAGAGAGAGAGAGAGAGAGAGAGAGAGAGAGAGAGAGAGAAGAGAGAGAGAGAGAATTCCTAAGGGACCAAATTGCTGAGGTGATCGGTCCCTTGTCTTACACAGTACTTAAACTAACTTATGCTGGGAAAAACACTTATACCCATGCCCAAGGGAGAACTCGAACCTCCGGCGGGAGGGGCCGCGTAGTCCGTGACAGGACGCCTCAAACAGCGCGGTGACGTCAAATTTCCCGACACTATATTTCAAGAGACCATACTAAAAATGCGCGTTTTGGAGACCTCCGTTGCATGATTACTGTTTTTTTTTCATGTTTTCAGTTCCAAACGTGAGACGTTTAACTTTCGTGTGCGATCAGTCCACAGAGTGTAAGAGTTCACACGACGAAACAGTGACGTTTCTGTTACATCATGGATTTTGTGTTGCAATTGGCTGACAAGCTAAATGAGCAACTACCGTGTTTATTTAAGTGTTTGTGAAAGTAATATGCCGCATTGTAAGTTTTCATATTAATATTTGTATATTATGAAAATATGCAGTTTAAGTGATACCCTCGTACACCACATTAAAGATCTCTCCTTACCTCATCATTTAGTATGACTTCTCGTGCTTGGGTCGTCAGTGGATAAACATGTTAACCACCACTTTAGTTCACTACATTTAGTACGCTAAATATATAGTTGTAACTCAGGTCTGCTTCTTATCAGCTGTCAATGCACGTTTTGCTTACCTTCATTAATTTCTTTATAGATGGTATCAGCTCGCCTCCGCCTCTGCGCTGCAAAATCACTTATGACCATTTCATTGAAATTTGGACGATTCAATAATTCTTTTTCTAGAATAAACATAGCAAGTACTGAGCATGAATATTTTGACCTATTTCTGAACACAGCAGCAGCATTCTGTATCTCCGGTCGTCATTGGGAAGGTCACTATCATCTGCTGAAGTTTTTTAACACTTGCAGGAAACGTTTTGTCAAGTTGTTATAATAAGGAAGGTTCAATAAGGTCAAGCACATGACGCTTTCACGAAATACTTTCATCTGTAACACATTCAGTTCATGACGTAAGTTAGAAGACTATAATTTAATCAAATTAACAGATAGTTTCAGTTCTTTTTCCTGGGAAAACAATTTGACGCTCAAAAACAATGACGGTTCAGATAGCTGTGCAACTGATAAAGATCCTTAAAACTGAATCGATCACTGGTCTGATTTCTGATGCAGCCACTGACTCCCACGTGCACACCTTTCTTGATTCCGTGAAACGTCCCCTGTTTTGCTGTTGTTTCCTCTTGCTTCCAGTGATGGATAATCTAAGTGACATGTTAGACAAATGCTGTGAAGTTACAAACATATTCGTTAGTTTTCACTGCATCAACATTCCTTTGGCGTATTCAGTGAACACACTGGCACAATGATGTATGCCTTCAATAAAAAACAAAAGCAGCCAGAAGAGGAAATCTTCGTCTTGCAGGATACCCTTCAGTCTCGTAGCCTTCTTTCTTGGCCTGTAATCACTAGCAATATTGACAAGAAATTTTTTTTCCGTGCATTCAAATTTTCCTTTTGGTATTTGAATATAGCGCGATTTGAAATTCCACCTGATGGACTGAGGACAGATTTCTTCACCATCCTATCAAGAAAGGCTGTCTGTTTAGCAAACTGAGAAGAAAAAAATAGAAATTCCTTCCAAGCTGCTGAAGAAGATATACACGTGCTTAATGCCTGCCTCACAACATACAACAAATTTAACTGATGTGTAAAACAACGAATAAAGTGACTATTTTCATACATCTCTTTAATTCTATCCTGGACTTCACTTCTATGGTTACTTGTAACAGGAGCTCCGTCATAACACTGAGTTATCAGCTTTTCAAGTATTTCATTTTGCCTAGCTTACTGAGATGTTATAGTACGTCGTCTGCAGTAGGACTTTTTGGTCTTAAAACGATAATATATCTTTCATTTATTTTCCCCAGTAGCTCATATCGAATTGTTAGGACCAATTGTGAAAGTCTTCAGTCAATGATTTCATCAACTCCAACTGCGAAGTAATATGTCTTTGACAGTCCTCTCTGATGAGTTTAACGTATACCTCATAAGTTGATTTTAAATTCCGGAATGAGATTTTCACTCTGCAGCGGAGTGTGCGCTGATATGAAACTTCCTGGCAGATTAAAACTGTGTACCGGACCGAGACTCGAACTCGGGACCTTTGCCTTTCGCGGGCAAGTGTTCTACCATCTGAACTACCCAAGCACGACTCACGCCCCGTCCTCACACCTTTACTTCTGCCAGTATCTCGTCTCCTACCTCCCAAACTTCACAGAAGCTCCTGCGAACCTTGCAGATCTAGCACTCCTGGAAGAAAGGATATTGCGGAGACATGGCTTACCCACAGCCTGGGGGATGTTTCCAGAATGAAATTTTCACTCTGCAGCAAAGTGTGCGCTGATATGAAACTTCCTGGAAACTGTCATTGTTTTGTGAATGTGGTAGTTTTCTTGTAGGGTAGAAGGTAAATTTCGTTGTTTATCCTTACGAATTCGTTGTCACTTTTTCTGGGGGTAATTACATGTTGCTGTTGATCAAAGCTTTCAGTAGAAAGTAGAACGATTTGTCATACTTCCACGTTGTTACGTGTTCTCTGTATCTGGTATCAAATACTCTCATGGTTTGACCTATATCTCTCCCATCACACGTATTACATTTTAGTTGTTAGATTCCTGATGTGGATCTGCATGTTCTGTTGCTTTCGGCAAGTATTTTTAAACTGAATTGTTGCTTTGGTGAATTTTTCTGAACCTTGTTTTCTGAAAATATTACATAAAGTGTGTATCTGTGTTTGTATGTTAACGTATACGATATTTTGTTTTCCTTTCCTTTCTCATTAGTATCATTCTTGTTCTTCTATGTTTCCCTGTGTAGCATTCTGTACCTGTGCGCCGCGCGGGATTAGCCGAGCGGTCTTGGGCGCTGCAGTCATGGACTGTGTGGCTGGTCCTGGCGGAGGTTCGAGTCCTCCCTCGGGCATGGGTGTGTGTGTGTGTGTGTGTGTGTGTGTGTGTGTGTGTGTGTGTGTGTGTGTGTGTGTGTCCTTAGGACGATTTAGGTTAAGTAGTGTGTAAGCTTAGGGACTGATGACCTTTGTATTTAAGTCCCATAAGACTTCACACACATTTGAACATTTTGTCCCTGTGTTGGTGATAGCTGGGTGTTTGCTCTTTTCTGCTTCTTGAATGTATTATTCACCTTTGTTATCAAGTTCTTCGTATGTAATGTTTGTGAATATTTGAATAGTAATTTTTGCAGTTGTTTGTAACTAGGAATACTGTTTACTCTGTACAGCATGAATCTAAATGCTGCTTGCTCTTATTTTAGGTTTGGTTGGTTGTTTTGGGGAAGGAGACCAGACAGCGAGGTCATCGGTCTCATCAGATTAGGGAAGGACGGGGAAGGAAGTCGGCCGTGCCCTTTGAAAGGGACCATCTCGGCATTTGCCTGGAGCGATTTACGGAAATCACGGAAAACCCAAATCAGGATGGCCGGACGCGGGATTGAACCGTCGTCCTCCCGAATGCGAGTCCAGTGTCTAACCACTGCGCCACCTCGCTCGGTTTTTTAGGTTTGGACAATTTGATATTTGGTATATTATTGTTGAGATTTTTTTGTCCATGTCGAATATGTGTTGGCTGTTCTGAATTTTTATGGTAATGTCAAAGAAGTGCAACTATGTTTTCTGGTCTTTTTAAATTGTAAAATTTATCTCATCATGAGTAGAATTTATATATGCTTGGAACCGGCCAATTTTACTTCATGGTTCATCTATCACAAATAGAATATATCCTCATATGTAATCAAGTGCAGGTTGTTGCTCCTGTTTGGTTTTTCATTTTAAATATGGCTCATAACTATGTTTTCTATGGTTCCAGATCCTGTGGATACCACAGGTAATCCTTCACTTTGTGTATAATATTTATTATTGAACTGGATATAGTTCCGTTTTGTTGTTAGCTCTACCCCGCTTGACTGTTTCCTTGATGTGTTCATGTGGAAGTCTACTGTGTCTCTTAAGATTTTCTTCTCTGATGTTTATTCTATCTGTTATTTGTGTATTAGAATGTTCTTTACATCAAAAGAGAGGAAGGTAGCTGTGTCTGGAATCTGTATGTATTGAATCGACTGTGCAATGTTTATTATAGTTCGATCCTCTTTTTGATCTGTAGTAACATTTTGAACATGTGTCTTGCAAGCAGGTATTTTGCAAGCAGGTATGTGGGAGTATTTCTAGAGTTCACAATAGTTGAGTATAGTAATGCTTTACGTACCGTCTGTATTGTTCTGGTTTCCAGTATTTCCTTTCATCTGTGTTGTTATGTTCTTTATTTCACTGCTTACTAGCTCTCTGATTAGACCAATGTTTACCTTATTTATTTAGTTTCTATTTTCCTGTATGACATTCATCTCTAACAGGACTATGGGGTTTCCAATGTCTTTTTCTTCTACTTGTGAGCTGACATGATGCTTCAGACATATTTTGAGCAGTTTTATTTCTTTCGCAACACACAGCTGTGAGCTTTACTAGCCTGAGATAGAAGTGATGTGTAGGCTATCATTAGACTGAATGCAATTTGTGGCTCTATTATATATCTGATGAACTTTTACATATGTAAGCTTTCTTCTGCCGTATTTTTCATTTTTTGTATCTACATCTACGTGGTTACTCTGAAATTCACACTTAAGTGCCTGGCAGAAGGTTCATCGAACCACTTTCATACTACTTCTCTACTACCATTCCACTCTCGAATGGCGCGTGGGAAAAAGGAACATCTAAATCTTTCCGTTCGAGCTCTGATTTCTCTTATTTTATTATGACGATCATTTCTCCCTACATAGGTGGGTGTCAACAAAATATTTTCGTATTCGGAAGAGAAAGTTGGTGATTGAAATTTCGTAAATAGATCTCGCCGCAAAGAAAACCGCGTTTGTTTCAGTGACTGCCACCCCAACTCCTGTATCATATCAATGACACTCTCACCCCTATTGCGCAATAACACGAAACGAGCTGCCCTTCTTTGCACTTTTTCGATGTCCTCCTTCAATCCTACCTCGTAAGGATCCCATACCGTGCAGCAATATTCCAGCAGAGGGCGGACAAGTGTAATGTAGGCAGTCTCTTTAGTGGGTTTGTTGCATCTTCTAAGTGTTCTGTCAACAAAGTGCAATCTTCGTTTCGCCTTCCCCACAATGTTATCTATGTGGTCTTTTCAATTTAAGTTGCTCGGAATTGAAATTCCTAGGTATTTAGTCGAATTGACAGCCCTTAGATTTGTGCGATTTATCATATACCCAAAATTTATCGGATTTCTTTTAGTACCCATGCGGATGAGCTCGCACTTTTCTTTGTTTAGTGCTAATTGCCACTTTTCGCACCATACAGAAATTCTCTCTAGATCATTTTGTAATTGGAATTTATCGTCCGATGATTTTACTAGACGGTAAATTACAGCGTTATCTGCAAACAACCTAAGGGGGCTGCTCAGATTATCACCTAGATCATTTATGTAAATCAGGAACAGCAGAGGGCCTATGACACTACATTGCGGAACACCAAATATCATTTCTGTTCTACTCGATGATTTACAGTGTATCACTACTAACTGTGACCTCTTTGATAGGAAATGACGAATCCAGTCACACAACTGAGACGATCCACCATATGCACGCAATTTGATTAATAGTCACTTGTGAGGAAAGGTATCAAAAGCCTTCTGGAAAACTAGGAATATGGAATCGATCTGAGATCCCTTGTCAACAGCACTCATTACTTCATGGGAATAAAGAGCTAGCTGCGTTGCAAAAGAAAGATATTTTCTGAATCCGTGTTGATTATGTATAAATGTAATTTTCTTCAGGGTAATTCATAATGTTCGAGTACAGTATATGCTACAAAATCCTACTGCAAATTGAGGTCAGTGATATGGGTCTGTAATTCAATGGTTTACTCCGATTTCCTTTCTTGAATATTGGTGTGACCTACGCTACTTTCCAGTCTTTAGGAACAGACCTTTCGTCAAGTAAGCGGTTATGTATGATTGCTAAGAAAGCCGTTATTTTGTCTGCATACTCTGAAAGGAACCTGATTGGTATACCATCTGGTCCGAAGACTTTCCTTTCTTAAGTGATTTGACTTGTTTCGCAACACCTAAGATATCTACTTTTATGTCACTCATGCTAACAGCTGTTCTGGTTTCGAATACTGGAATATTTACTTAGTCTTCTTTCGCGAAAGAAGTACGGAAAACTGTATTTAGTAACTCCGCTTTAGTGTCACCATCATCAGTAACATTTCCATCGCTATCGCGCGTTGACGGTATTGACTGTTTTTGCCACTGGTGTACTTTACATATGACCAGAATCTCTTTGGGTTTTCTACCATATTTTGAGACAATATTTCATTGTGGAAACTATTAAAGGTATCTCGCATTGATGTCTGCACTAAATTTCGAGCTTCCGTGAAACTTAGCCAGTGTTGGGTCACTGTATGTGTCAAACTTTTAACCTTGCTGTCAAATTGGAAGAAAAGCAGCGGTATTATTCAGAACTTTCATAAGATTATGATGTGCTTTATATAGCCCGCAATCAAGGGAATCCTTTCACGCATAAAGAAACTTTATTTCTTTGTTTAACTAAATTTCCTGAACTATTTGCATTGTTCTTGTGCACAGAGGAAACTGTTTGTAACCTGTACATTAATATAGTTAACTAAAATATTATTATTAAACATGGAAATATTTTTCAACTTCATGTTCTGGACAGTTTTATGTAGGTTGAGATGTATCCCTCCAAATTTCAGGTGAAGACAATTCGGAAATGACTGAAATGGCATCCAGAGAATGTTTGTTTGCATGGCCATCTTCGGCATCAGATTATATATACAACTTATTATTGGCTTTTCCATCTTAAGCTTACTGTATTTTTCAGCAGGTGAGGTTAAAATGGTTCAAATGGCTCTGAGCACTATGGGACTTAACATCTGAGGTCATCAGTCCCCTAGAACTACTTAAACCTAACCAACCTAAGGACATCACACACATCCATGCCCGAGGCAGGATTCGAACCTGCGACCGTAGCAGTCGCGCGGAGAAAAAAAAAACGTTGCCACAGTAGGTGGCGCTGACGAATGACAGTTCCTCTTACCACGTGCCATGTGTTCCTTGTCTGTTGCAGGCTGTGTGATTGATGCGGTGTATTGTAGGCAGCAGAATGGTACGGTATTCATGTCGGGAACGAGCCGAGATGGTGTTTGTGTATGGCCGAGCAGATGGAAACAGTCGAGAGGTAGCATGGGTATACCAAAATAAATAACCTCACAGACACCAACCACATCTCACATTTCAAGCCCTTTTTAGGCGTTTGTGTGATTACGGGTCCTTTCAGACAGACGAAAGTTCACAGAGGCGGTAGACTGCGTCGTACATCAGATTTGGAGGACCAGGTTCTGTAATGACATGAAACTTCCTACAAGCTCCAGGCGAGTGGCCCGCCAACATGGTGTAAGCCAAAGTACAATTACATACATCCTATATGACAACCGCTACTATCCCTATGACTGTAAAGAGTGCAAGAATTATCAGCAGCGAATTTCCCTCTACAGGAATGATTTTGTCGATGGTTTTTCCGTCAGATCATCACAATTATGGGATTTCTGTCATCAGTTCTCCTTACCAACGAAGCAACTTTTACTAGAATGGCATCATCAGTCTGCATGATCGTCATTTGTGGGCAACAGAAAATTCTCGGGGAATGGTTGAAGCATCTCATCAGCATCGGTTCAGCATCAATGTGTGGGTAGGGACTCATGGTGACCACATACTAGGAACAGTTATTATTTCACATTAGCTCGACAAAAGAATGTACCTGGTCTTGCTGTGGAATATCTGCCCGGGTTGCTTCTGAATGTGCCTTTGTCAATGCCACAGATTGTGTGGTTTCTGCATGATGGAGCGCCACCCCACTTCCACGTCACAGTTTGTTGACACCTCAACGTCATCTTCCCTGGACGTTGGATAGGACGCGGAGGCTCCGTAGCATGGCCTTGTAGATCACCCGACTTAAATCCCCTAGATTTCTTCCTCTGGGGGCATCTGAAAAGCGTTTTGTTTGATGAAGTATTTCCTGATGTGCAGACCCTTCAACAGCGTGTTCACGACGCCTCTGACGCTATTAGGAGACTGGCAGGAACTTACAAAAGCAAACCATGAGGCCACTTTGAGCATCTGTTGAGACGTGGGTGTGGTGCAGCTCTGTTCTGTTTTTTGGGACAATTTATTGTCGTTGCACATACACTGTCCTCCATTTCCAGACACATGTTCATAGCACCTTTATTCCCCATTTCCAGTAAGAAATCCATCACTGCTGTTTGCCGGTTTTATTAACGTTGACCTTGTACACATGTACATTTAAAGAGAAATGAATAGACCGTAGTTAGGACAGTAGCTTCCCTATGGGAATCAATTATTTCAAGTTAACTATGAATTCCAAGATAATGTGATTGATTAGCATTATCATTTACAACTGTATAAAGATACATAAGTTTTGGATACCACATAGAACAAACGCTGTCTAACCTTAAGTATTCATTCATGGGGAAGAACTACAATGACCCGGATGTGAGTTATAAACAGCATTGTGTTCTATGTCACTAAAAGGGTCCACTATGTGATTAAAAGTATCCAGACACCCCAAAAACATACGTTTTTCATATTAGGTGCATTGTGCTGTCACCTACTGCCAGGTACTGCATATCAGCGATATCAGAAGTCATTAGACATCGTGAGAGAGTGAGTTCCACGGAGAGCCCTATTCTGCTGACTTCGAACGTGGTCAGGTGATTGGGTGTCACTTGTGTCTCACATCTGTACCCGAGATTGCCACACTCCTAAACATCCCTAGGTCCACTGTTTTCGATGTGATAGTGAAGTGCAAACGTGAAAGGACACGTGCTGCACAAACGTGTACAGGCCGATCTCGTCTGTTGACTAACAGAGAACGCCGACAGTTGATGAGGGTTGTAATGTGTAGTAAGTAGACATCTATCCAGACCATCACACAGGAATTCCACGCTGCATTAGGATCCACTGCAAGTACTATGACAGTTAGGAGGGAGGAGAGAAAACATGGATTTCATGGTCAAGTGGCTGCTCATAAGCCACACATCACGCCAGTAAATGCCAAACGTCGTTTCGCTTGGTGTAAGGAGCCTAAACAACTAAACATTGGACAATTAAATAGTGGAAAAACGTCGTGTGGAGTGACGAATCACGGTACACAATGTGGCGATACGATGGCAGAGTGTGGGTACGGCGAATGCCCGGTGAACTTCATCTGCGAGCGTTTGTAGTGCTAACAGCAAATTCGGAGGTGGTCGTGTTTTTCATGGAGGGGGCTTGCACCCCTTGTTGTTTTGCATGGCACTACCACAGCACAGGCCTACATTGATGTTTTAAGCACCTTCTTGCTTCCCACTGTTGAAGAGCAATTCGGGGATGGCGACTGCATCTTTCAACACGATCGAGCACCTGTTCACAATGCACGGCCTGTGGCGGAGTGGTTACACTATAATAATATCCCTGTAATGGACTGGCCTGCACGGTCCTGTCCTCAATCCTATAGAACACCTTTGGGATGTTTTGGAACGCTGACTTCGTGCCACGCCTCACCTCCCGACATCGATACCTCTCCTCAGAGGAGCACTTCGTGAAGAATTGGCTGCCATTCCTCAAGAAACCTTTCAGCACCTGATTGAACGTATGTCTGCGAGAGTGGAAGCTGTCATCAAGGCTATGGGTGGGCCAACATCATGTTGAATTCCAGCATTACCGATGGAGGGCGCCACGAACTTATAAGTCATTTTCAGCCAGGTGCCTGGATACTTTTGATCACATAGTAAATGCTTACATAGCAGTTGGTGATAATTAAACTGACGGTGTTCCGAGTGCTACAGTGCAGCAAAAAAGGAAAATTCCACTTTCAGCTGCTAGGTGAAAATATGGCGCTGTAAGCAGTTGGAATGTGAAACGTTTCTTTTTTTTTGACGTCAGTATGCTGTTTTTCACTCGGTAACCTGTCTTACTTTCCTTTGTGAAGTGACTGTTGGTGTAAAGGGTTAAGAAGACTTACGTTTTCTATACGAAACACAAGGACTACTGAGAAAAAACACCATGCACTGCTGATGTTGTTCTAGAAGAACGGCAGCAGTAGCAACGCTGCATTTGGGAAGTATCACCAACAAACAGCTGTGAGAACGCGCCATGTCAATAAATGAGGTAAAGAACACGATCAAGAAATCTGAAGAAACAGGTGAAGTAGATAGCGCAGCAGGGAGAGGGAGGCGGCCCATTCCCTTAGCATTTGTTGAAGAAGTTGCTGTAGCTATAGCCAACAGTCCAGCACATGCCTCAAACTCTACAGCCAATCCTCCAGTTGTGTCAAGGAAGTTGTCTCTCCCCTAGTCAACAGTTAAAAGATTTTGCAGCGCATTTTACGCTGGTATCTGTACAAGCTTCTACACTACGTCTACATCGATACTCTGCAAACAACCTTTCAGCGCGTGGCATTTCCTTGCCTGTTACACTCGCAAATGGAATGACGGAAAAACGACTATCTATATACTTTCTTATGTGTACTAATTCCTTGTATCTTATATTCATAGTCCTTACGTGCAATGCATGTTGGAGACAACAGAATCATTCTGCAGTCAGCTTCAAATGCTAGTTCTTTAAATTTTCTCAATAGTGTTCCTCGAAAATAATGGCGCCTTCCCTGAATGGATTCTCATTTGAGTTCCTGAAGCATTTCCGCAACAGTTTCCGCAACGCCACGATTTTGACCTTAGTTTTTTGGGGTGTGTAGAAATGGATGACATGTGGCTGGGGGATATTCTTTGGACGGACATGGCACATTTTACTCTGCTCAGTTCTATGAATGCACAGAACTGTCGTACATAGTGTTCTACTCCGCCACATGTTGTGCATGAACATCCACTGCACTTCTCACATACAACTGTACTGTGTGGTTTCACAAGTTCGTTCATTCTTGGGCAGTTCTTATCTGGGGAAATGGCACCATGTAGGCCTCTGAAGTGTACTGTAATATTTGCACGTTTTAAGGACCTCCTTGTGGAACACGTGATACCTAACATAGCCTTGCTATTTTGATGTCAGATGAGGCGACACGATGCTTCGCTTGCCAGGTGAAATGTTTGCTTCCTTGATAAACCTTCACTAAGGACCGCATGATTTATAGGCAGTTTCAAGACGTGTTACCTTCCAGATCCACCGACATTAAGTCCCTGTGACTTCAGGTCGCAGCGATACCTGAGAGATCACGCCTATTAGGGACGTATCCGGACTCTTCCTCTCTCCTTCCTTGAAGAATAGCATATGGCGACATTTTGCTCTGATAACACCCGATATAATGCACTGTCAACTATGTCCTTTAACGGATGCAGCATGTTGCAGAGTCGGGAGACAATATGTAACACTTATTGTAACTTGTGACCATATCTTAATAAACATACCAGAATTACCTTTGTCTTGCCGTTTCATCATTCGTCCCGTTTTCGTGCATCCACAACACATTCTGACTGCTTATAGTGCCGTATTTTCATCTGGTGGCAGAAAGTAGAACTATTACTTTTTTAGCGTGCTCACAGGTGCAACAATTAATAAACGTACCTACCACGTTTCAGCGTCCTGTAACACACACAGTTTACACTTCAACTCTCGGAACACCGTCAGTTTAATCATAAATACCCGGTAACAGGTTGTAGGAAAAAAATAATTTAATGCAAGTAAACTTTTACACAGTATACAATAAACTTTATTTGATTAAAATTAAAAAACAATGGTAGATTTAATATATACAAAGCTGCTATAAATAGAAAGAGAATTCTTATCTCCACTGGAAATACACATATTTTCTTAACAAATATATGAACTGTTTACATATCACAAACATTTCTGAAAGTTTTGCTGAACTATAGTTACAAGTTACGTAATTCTCAGCATTGGCTTAGAACACGTAATTGACAGAGGAATATAAATTCCACAAAAATGTCATTGACAGTAGCATGTTGTAACAATAATCATTAATTTTATGAACTGTATCTTAGTCAAAGAAATACAAGATATATCAGTCAATGATCAGATAGGAAATCCAGACAGAAAACTGCATGTCTCAACGAGCTGCTTAAGGGTAGGAATGTTCCAATAACAATGACAAGAGTAACCGTAATACACTTACATTAACAGTGGTATTGGTATCGATATCAATAATTCAATGATTTCATCAGAGCACCAGAGTAAGGTGTATGAAATGGTATAATACCATTTTGCACAATACAAAATTAAAATTTATGGAGTGCCTGTTTTGACACGGTTTCTCTCTTCACTACCTCCAAGTGGCTCCCTGAACCTTGAGAGTTAACGATCTGCCAGCTGCTGTCTGGGGAGAGATGGAAGAGTGTGTGTAGACAGCAGCAGGCAGGCTAGTAAGTGTCTAGTAGACAGACAGGCATCCATGACGTGCATGGACTGGTCAGCAGAGTGGTTTTCCTGCCCCGTGGAGGGGAAGGCAGATTGTGGCTAGGAGAAGGCACTGTAATGATAGATACTGGGTGCTGACTGGAACATTACTGCAACAATATTTGCAAAAATTATGTTCCACAGCTTATTATCATTGAACGAAAAAGTCAAAGGCATCACATAGATCATAGTGATAATACGAGCTCAGAGCTATTTGGTTGATAGTAGTCCAACAATTATAACAGAAGCTGAGACCCCTGCAATTATGAATATTGCCATATTCAAAGTAAAATTAATAACTCACGAACCATTTATGCTACAGCATATGAGATATCAGATGATAGCTACATGTGTCAGCCAACGCCACAGTCACACTGTACGCGTTGATATATAGCAAAAATTACAGCCACATAAATAACATAAAAATAGCGCAAATGGGCCAGTTCTCTGAGTCCTCCACAGTTACATGTAGTATGCATACAGCACGAGGTTGACTGATCACTGTGGATGACGCGGAGACAGCATAATCAGCACCTAACAGTTTAAAGGGGGCCTCGCTGTGGGTCTCCATTTGGCTAGCTGGTCGAATCGTGCAAAAACCAGATTTGTGAGGCATTCAGATATGACATGGCCTCATAATGGACTACATGGTAACACGAGAGTAGGCAAACTGATGGTCAAGGTCCTGGTTGAGCAGGACTAACCACCAGAAGAGAGGATCGCCGTATTGTGCACCAAGCACAAACTAATCTATTCACACCTGCACCTTCCATCCTACAACAAGTAACAGATTCCCTGCAACACTGTGTCTTTCCACACAATTGGTCAGTGACTAGTTGCAGCTACATTACGGAATTACAGATCCTTGTGTAGGCTGCCATTAACACCAATGGACTGCTGTTCTGCTCTACCCTTAATAACCACCATCAGCAAGTATGGCAGAAACCTTGAGAGGGGTCCTATTCTTCCAATATTTTGGAGGGACAGTGGTGTTACTTCTGGCGTCATGGTGTATGGGTATGGTGTTAGGTGACGGCACAACGGAACCTCACAGTATCCTACGTCCTCGTGTCTTACCCTTCATGGAGTAGTTTGTGGTGCCATTTTTCAACAGGACAATGCTTGTCCACACACAGAACGTGTCGCATTTTCCAGCGGTGACACATAAATACTTGTCGTGGTGAATCACCTTTAGTGTTATTAGTTCCCTTTCAGACAGACAATATTTTTGCTCTCGACGCATTTAATCAGTTTGTTTAATGGAGTAAAAATCCATAAAATATAAGCGGCGTTCAAAAAGAAACGAAGTGGAGTCTGGAATACACAAACCACTGACAGGAGGGTAATATCGTGACATGTGTAACGAGGTGTTGTTCCGACCAGAGCGTGGAAGTTCCCAGCCCGTCGCCAGAGGGCATGCGTGCACGCTAAGTGACTATACAGAGCTAGCAGCAGCATGCATCAATTGTTAGACACTGCCAGTCACATTGCTAACAGTGAAATGAGGCGTCCATAAAACAGCAAAGAGGTCTCATTCGTTTTTTGACACTTCAAGGAGTAAGAGGAACGAACATTCATCGACGAATGTCACAAGTGTACGGCGAACACTGCATGTCCCTTGCAAGGCGCAAGGCATGGCACATGCGCTTCAGGGAAGGACGGGTGTCATTTAGCCGATGAAGCACAGTCTGGAGTACCACACTGCATTACCAATGACATCGTCCAGTTGGTGGATGCACTCACTACCAAGGACTGCCGAGTGACAGTGAAAGTCGTGGTCGGATTGAGCGTCGGAAGTGTTCACACTATAATGAAGGAACGACTGCATATGTGCAAAGTGTGTGCCCAATGAGTGCTCCACAGTCTTTAACCACACCAGGAAGCATGATGAACGGCCCACTGTCTTGCTCATCTGCAGCGCTATGCTTGGGAAGGGAATGCGTTCCTCCCACGAGTAGTGGCTTGAGATGAGTCAAGGTGTCATCACTTCGAATCAGATTCAAAACGACAAAGTCTCCAGTGGAAGCATACAGGGTCGTCGTCACCGCCGCCGCCACCACCACCACCACCACCAAGAAAAGCCAAGGCCATCGACACGAGTGAAGGAAAGGTTATGCTGACGTTCTCCTTTGACCGAGATGGCCCCCTTCTGACTCACATCCTGCAGCACGGGACAACAGTGAATGCCCAGCTTTACTCGCAAACCTCGCCCACCCTTCGCCAAGCAGTCAGATAGAACGACCAGGCAATGTCACCTGTGGGGGCATTCTGCTCCATGACAATGCAAAGCCTCATACGGCCAACATAATCTCGGCACTCCTGCAGAAATTCAAATGGGAGGTTCTCGGCCACCCTTCCTGTGATTACGCCTTTTTGGTCCCCTTAAAAAGGCTTCTGAGGGGCAAACAACTCACCTCGGACGACGTCGTCCAGCTGTACGTGCTGAACTGGTTAATATCGCAGCCCCAGGAATTTTATGAGACAGCCATTCACCGCCTTGTGTCACAGAAGGACTAGTGTCTCAACAGCCAGGGTCAATACTTCTTACATACAGATATTATACAATACATATCTATATATGATTTCTGATTATAGCATTTGCAACCTTTTTCTACCATTCTTCAGCTGTCTTCAGCTAATTGCTTAGTTATGGGACATGCATTTTATATATCATTCATCCCCCTTTTATTTGTATTTTTGTTATTATGCTCACTCTCATTTGGTCTTTTAGGCATTTCTGTTTAAACATATTTGTTAATATTTTCTATTTATTCTTCTGTATGTCGTTTTATCACTTATGTATTTTGTGAGCCACATACATGCAAGCGGACAGACCAGTCAGTCCTGTATTCCGCTCATTTTGTACGATTTCCTGTTTCCCCACTGGTTCCTACGTGAGTCACATACGCAAGCAGGCTGCGCTATCTGTTCATCAGTTCCTTGTTTCTGCATGATGATTTTTATTCAAACAAAAAGTATACATTTGGAGTGAATGTGTTGAAAAATAGGTTACCCATCAACAAAAGTTTTGAAAGGTGACTGTGGCTATAATTTTAACAAGGCTTGGGAACCAGCGATTGGGTTAATCAAGAGTAAATCGACCAAACGTATAGTTGTGACGACCACGGCGGACAGAGCCATCACACCGACGTCATCTCAGACGCCGTCGCAATCTGTTCCACCGCGCGACCGTGGCGCGGGGCGCGGACGGCGTAGGGAGTGCGCCGCGGGCGGAGGGTATTTAAATTGGCCGCCGCCGCGACCGAACCCAGTTCCCCCTGAGCAGCCATAGCGTACGGATCTCCGTATCGGCACGTTCATAGGAGCTCAGTCCGTCAGTTCACCTGATGATGACGACATGTAGGATCGCCGAAATATTGTGCCCGTTGGACACTGTAGACCGGCAGTACACCCGTGGATATTTTGATTATCAAATACGCCGGGAGAAACTCAAGAATCACTTAAGACTAGTTGGTAAACAATCATCAGGCATTATAGTAATGCTGGGATAAGAATTTGACGCGATTTTTAAGCGATTTGTCGCTGGTTAAAAAGCGCGGATTCAACTAATAGTAAAAGGTCATGGGGGTTCGGTCGCAACTGGAACGATAGCGTGTTAAAGTAAACATCGACAAGTGTGAAACAGTTTTGTTCAACAGTTGTGTTCACTCACAAACCGAAACAACCGCACAAACACGAACACTGCACACAACCAACACTACACGTTTCTATGCGGAAGTTAGCTACCTCGGTGTCTGGCTGGACTGGAAATTAGCATGAGGGACCACACAGAACACAAAACGAACCGAACAAACGCATGGCATAAACAGCTCTGCCCAGTGCTCATCTGGCAGAACACGCTGAATAGGAGGGTGTTGATGCGGTTGTACATGGCACTGATTAAACCTCGGCGACGTATGCAGCTCCAGTTGGGGTTACGCAGTTCTACCACACCTGTGCCGCTCGCAGGTCATAGAGGACAGTGAGCTACGTATCGCAAGTAATGCTCCATGATACTTTGTACACATTAACTGCAGCCCTTCATAGCAAATACCGCACTGAGGGTATGACAGAGGTATCCCGGAAACTCGCCACACGGCTGCACACGCGCTCAACACACACTAACAATCCCCTCATCGCAAGCCTGGGGAACTATGATCACAACCGTATGTGAAAACATAATCGCCGAAAAACAATCCTTGCTAAGGGCAATTAAACAGCTATGCCTAACACAAGATCACAAACAAAGCAAATAATAGTAAACCTCTGTATCACAGCAAAAACAGTTGGCATCGTCAGCCGAATGTAACCAGCCAACCATCCAGCAATGCAAGGAAGCAGTATTGCACAGATGTTGCAGCTAGCCCAGGAGACTTCCCACGTGCCCAGCCTTAGCAGTAACATCCCTGATAGGATTGATTCTCTTATGACGACCTCAGCCATGACAATGTTATCAAGCATTGCAAGATACCTAATAACTAACTACAACCTTGCCCTTGCATGGTCTGTCACAGATAGTATTAAAAGCGCTACTGCTGTTTTTACCCTTACAGAACATGGCATGTTTTTTTTTTTGCCTTGGAACCCTCCTGGCAGTTTTTTCCCTCCGCCCTAAACCCGTTGCCCTTCATCTCTTTTCGACAACTTTTGTGATCCAACGCTTCTTGACGTAAGTATTTTGCTGTGGCGACCTCTATGTCTTAGTGAAAACCAAACTCCTGATAAAGAAAATTTATTTTCATAAGTGATATATAAAATAAGGCACGGTTGCTTCACAGCATATGAATGGATCAGAATACTTGCTTCCATAATGAGTAAAGTAATTACAGGTATGTCCCCACACTGCCTCTTTCGTCGTGCGCAACCCCAGGTGCACGGTAATAAAAGGGCATGCACACGAATTTGTGGAAAGAATGCACGTACGTATGGCCGTTCTGGTGTCCACACACTGCCTCATTGCGCAACGAGTCTGCTATAAGCCCCCTTCTTTGCTTGGGAGCTTTCGTTGTGTTTACTGTGATGATAAGGTGACAGAAAAAAAATGCAAAAGCGACTGTAAGTAAAGAAGTACAGAGGGTGTTTCAGAAGTGATGGTCAATAATTCACACATGGAGAAAGTTCAGGCCGAAAGTAGCTAATAAAGTCCAATAAACGTGGGTCCACAAATCAGCCGTTGCCGACATATCGCATTAATTCGAGTTGGGAACCAACAGTGAACGCCCCTGGGTACCGCGGTATTTACGTTGGCATGCGCAACTACTTCCCTTTCCTCCTCCGTGCACTGTACCGTACCGGCCTCACGATCAGTTACGGAACGTGAAGGCATCGTGGACAGAGGTTACACCAATGGAGAGTACGCAGGCAGCCCAAACAGTTACATCAGCGCCTTAGAGAAATCGGGAGCTTCGCACACCATGTACGAGAAGATCGACCAAATCCATAATCCCTCATGCTGAAGAAAGGGTGTTACGCATTGTACACGAACGTCCGAGTACTTCAGCAAGAGGATTGCTACCCGAGGTCATAGCAGTGTGTGGCGGATTTTACATCGGCAAGTACTCGATCCAAATCATCTCAAGCGAGCGCAAACACTCAAAAATGCAGACTTCCTCCTAGAGAGAATTTCTGCTAATGGGTGCAACAACAGTGTACCCTGAATCCCCTGTTAGTAAGCAGTATTCTGTTCACGGATGAGGCTGGATTTACTCGTGACGGTATTTTTAACTACCATAACTGTCACAATTGGGCCGATGTCAATCCTAATGCAACACACGTATCACGACACCAGCAGCGTTACTTATTCTGGACAGGACTGCTCGGAGACCTCATAACTGGACCACACGTGCTACCACAGAGACTAACCGGACAGCAGTACGCGTGATTTCTGCGGACTGTACCTCCAGGTGTATATGATGATGTTCGACTTAACCAATGCCCTGAACATATCGTTCAAGCATGACGGTGCTACAGCACATTTTCATTTACGAGTGCCGGATTTTAACTCTGACATATGGTCAACACAGGATAGTTACAGGAGGGCCTGTGTTATTGCCTCAAGATTCTCCGGATTTAAATCTCATGCATTTCTATGTGTGCAATCATGTTAAAAACCTGGTCTACGCTACCGTGGTCAACTCTCTTGAGGAATTACACTTTCGGATTGCAGCCTTCCAGCATTTACAGAATGCCCCAGGAATGCCAGACAGGGCCTACAACTTATTTCACAGACGAATTCAATGTTGCATTCAGACGCATGGACAACATTTCGAACACCTACTTTAACGTTCAGAGATACCATGTGTTCCTAGACAATAATGAACTGCAAAAGAGAATTTGTTGTACATCGGCAACGGTTGCTTTGTGGACCCATGTTTATTAGAGCTTTTTAGCTACTTTTGGCCTGTACTTTCCATGTGTGAATTATTCACCATAACTTCTGAAACATCCTGTATAATCAACAGAGACACGAGAAATACAAAGTTATTAAGACTATATGTTTGCAGATTTCAGGAGGAGGCCGCAACGAGATTTTAGATTTTCTGCTTGGGAAACTTTAGCGAAAATGTTGGCAATAAAATTTTCTTAGCTGGTAACTGGCAACGTATACAGTCGTCTGAATTATTTATTCCTCATTTCAAAACAGAGCATTTTAATTCTATCAAATTTGTAGCTTGTACTGTGGAAGGATTGTAATTTACTATTTGATTGTTTTATATCTCTTTCTCCTTCTACATCTACAGCTACATGGATACTCTGCAAATCACATTTAAGTGCCTGGCAGAGGGTTCATCGAACCACCTTCACAATTCTCTATTATTTTAATTTCGTATAGCGCGCAGAAAGAATGAACACCTATATCTTTCCGTACGAGCTCTGATTTCCGTTATTTTATCGTGGTGATTGTTCCTCCCTATGTAGGTCGGTGTCAACAAAATATTTTCGCATTCGGAGGAGAAAGTTGGTGACTGGAATTTCGTGAGAAGGTTCCGTCGCAACGAAAAACGCCTTTCTTTTAACGTTTTCCAGTCCAAATCCTGTATCATTTGTGTGACTCTCTCTCCCATATTTCGCGATAATACAAAACGTGCTGCCTTTCTTTGACCTTTTTCGATGTACTCCGTCAGTCGTATCTCGTAAGGATCCCACACCGCGCAGCAGTATTCCAAAAGAAGACGGACAAGCGTAGCGTAGGCAGTCTCCTTACTAGGTCTGTTACACTTTCTAAGTGTCCCAATAAAACGCAGTCTCTGGTTAGCCTTCCCCACAACATTTTCCATGTGTTACTTCCAATTTAAGTTGTTCGTAATTGTAATAACTATGTATTTAGTTGAATTTACGGCTTTTAGATTACATTGATTTATCGTGTAACCGAAGCTTAACGAGTTCCTTTTAACATTCATGTGGATGACCTCACACTTTTCGTTATTTAGAGTCAACTGCCAATTTTCGCACCATTCAGATATCTTTTATAAATAGTTTTGCAATTTGTTTTGATCTTCTGATGACTTTATTAGTCAATAAACAACAGCGTTATCTGCAAACAACCGAAGACGGCTGCTCAGATTGTCTCCCAAATCGCTCATATAGATAAGGAACAGTAAAGCGCCTATAACATTACCTTGGGGAACGCCAGAAATCACTTCTGTTTCACTCGATGACTTTCCGTGAGTTGTTGTTGTTGGTTGTCGTTTTGGGGAAGGAGACCAGACAGCGTGGTCATCGGTCTCAACGGATTAGGGAAGGAAGTCGGCCGTGCCCTTTCAGAGGAACCATCCCGGCATTTGCCTTGAGTGATTTAGGGAAATCACGGAAAACCTAAATCAGGATGGCCGGACCCGGGATTGAACCGTCGTCCTCCCGAATGCGAGTCCAGTGTCTAACCACTGCGCCACCTCGCTCGGTTTCCGTGAGTTACTACGAACTGTAACCTCTCTGACAGGAAATCACAAATCCATTCACATAACTGAGACGATATTCCATAAGAACGCAATTCCACTACAAACCGCTTGTGTGGTACGGTGTCAAAAGCCTTCCGGAAATCCAGAAAAACGGAATCGATCTGAAATCCCTTGTCAATAGCACTCAACAGTTCATGTGAATAAAGAGCTTGTTGTGTTTCACAGGAACGATGTTTTCTAAACCCATGTTGACTGTGTGTCAATAGACAGTTTTCTTCGAGGTAATTCATAATGTTCGAACACAATATATGTTCTGAAATCCTGCTATATATCGACGTTAACGATATGGGCCTGTAATTTAGTGGATTACTCCTACTACCTTTCTTGAATATTGGTGTGACCTGTGCAGCTTTCCAGTCTTTGGGTACGGATCTTTCGTCGACCGAACGGTTGTATATGATTGTTAAGTATGGAGCTAATGCATCAGCATACTCCGAAAGGAACCTAATTGGTATACAGTCTGGACCAGAAGACTTGCTTTTATTAAGTGATTTAAGTTGCTTCACTACTCCGAGGATATTTACTTCTGCGTTACTCATGTTGGCAGCTGTTCTTGATTCGAATTCTGGAATATTTACTTCGTCTTCTTCTGTGAAGGCACTTTGGAAGACTGTTTAGTAACTCTGCTTTGGCAGTACTGTCTTCGATACTATCTCAATTGCTATCGCGCAGAGAAGGCATTGATTGTTTCTTGCCGCTAACATACTTCAAATACGACCAGAATCTCTTTGGATTTCCTGCCAGGTTTCAAGACAACGTTTCGTTGTGGAAACTGTTATAGGCGTCTCGCACTGAAGTTCGCGCTAAATTTCGAGCTTCTGCAAAAGATTCGCTGTAGGAAATGCCTAAGCTTGTAATTATTGGCGTATTTTGTTCCTATACAATATTACAATCTATACCTATTAGCAACTGTAAGTACTGTTGTGGTGTATAATTATGGCTAGTTCCAAATCCATGCAATTCTCTTGCATAGTGGATCAACGGAACAAGAATAAATAAATAAAAATAAAAGTGACTACTCCTGAAACTGAGAAATACTTAAGGAAGGTTATTAGTTGTTTTATTAGTTGTTATGTGAAGGTTAATTTACGTTCAATGCGTCATTTGTATTTAATCATGAAATGTGATGAAAATTAACATCCTCGGACTCGACAAATTTGCGAATTTCATAGATGACAGAATTCACTAGAACGGACGTTGTGTTATTCAGTTTCGTATTTTCTTCCTCATACGTATGATTCATTCATATTTTTAGTAGTTTGATGAGGAGCTACACATAACCCTTCACTTCTTTTGTTCAGCTATCAGGCTCCTCAGCAGTGCTTTTACGTCGCCATAATATAAATATTCGTCTACAGTTTTCATATACACTTTTCATGAATCTTTGCCTTATTTTTCTCAGTTTTCCTACATCGAAACGAATTTGATGAGAGACATTTTATCTGATACGTGACGCTCAGGGCGACACATCTTAAATTTTTATTCAAACAAGCTTCAGAGCGGTATTCCACACAACTTTTCTCTTTGCCTGTAAACATGTATAAACTTAAACGTGTTTCCTTCGAAGTCAACAGACTTTATTGCAAATAATTCGCATTACAGCATAGCCTCAACAAACCACACACACACACACACACACACACACACACACACACACACACACACACACACACATTTAATGGATGTAACTCCATCTTCTGGTGGAGTAAACAGTTGCTGACTGTTCTCCAACGAGCACGTAGGCCTGTAATAGCTATTACGAGACCAGTTAAAGGCACTTCTATATTTGTAACACGAAGGTTACTGGATTGGAGCAGTTTTGGACTGAAGATGACTTAGTGTAACGTCGAACCTTGTTGCCTAGAAATAATTCTATATAACGGCGATTGGTAGTGTTTTTACTGAAAAAACACATATTGGCCCCAGCTGGCTGTCATCAGCTAAAAAGCCGAAAGATTCCCACCGAAAGCGGGAAACAATGCGCTTTACCCACAGTCTCCAATTCCAGAATACTGCGCTAGCACATACGCGCATGCCTAGTGCCGCTACTGGAAATTTTTGCACATGTGCACAGTTAAACACAAAAAAGGCATCCTGTGGACGCACCTTAACATTAACTGGATTTACAATCCAGCCACAATCCAGAATCCAATTCAGAACTGAAGCAAAGTAAAGCAGCTAAATCAGAGCTTAGAGACCATAAGGAAAACATAAGGATATTTAGTAACACTACTTCCTTAGACTGGAAGATATAATCATGATGTGTAAACGATACCGAAGGTAGGAAGTGTTAACATCAAGACAATGCTTTGTATGCCATAATGAGTATACTTCAGGATCGTATAACTATAACCCCCAGTCGTCATGAAACAGGTAGTATATTACCTTCACTACGATTGGAGAAGTTACAGTAGGGCACAAACGGGTCAATCGAAATGCGGCACAGTCGATACCGTTATTTGCCGCCCAAGCAAACCACAATTCTTTCTCCCAATAGGGTCTGGCGTAACAGTTTCAGAAACACAGTATTTGGTCCAATAACGGGGTTATTCTTGCTTTCTAAAAACGAAGTAGAAGAACATTTTTTTATCTTACGCGTATACTTGAGAGTATGTCGAATTCAAGTTCTAACGCCAAAAGCCGCGGGACACTTTTGCATCATTTAATGTTGCGTCGACTGACCTACTTAAATTTCAAAAACGGAGCACCAGTTTGATGGCAATCTGTAGTCAAAGTTCGTTCGTTTTTACCAACTAGTCTAAAAAGTTGGCTCCAAAGACTATAACTCAAAAGCGGCTACTCCAAATCAAAAATGTCAAGTTATGAAAAGAGCATGAAACTTTATGCTACAAAAGCATCGACTTGTTTTCAGTTACAGGCATTCCTAAGCGTTCATACAGTTAAAGGAAAAGTAATTCCTTTTAATTTTGTATGTGAAAGTCATTCAATGAAATGAAACTTCATCAAGCTGAACAGCGGCTCGAAATTTGCAGTGAGCCACGGACGCAGGCTGGAGGAAGCAGTATTGTGCTGTGGGAGACATTCTCCTGGGCTTCGGAACTGTGGTATCAATCTAAGGCAAGTCGACAGCTGCGAACCACCTGCATCCCTTCATGCTTGACGTCTTCACCGACGGTGATGTCAGCTTTCTGCAGTATAACTGTCCGTGTCTCGGAGCAGAACCGTGCTATAGCGTGAGGAGCATTATAGTGAACTCACGTTGATGTCTCGCCCGATGTAAATCTATGGAACCCATCTGGCTCGCCGTCGGGCGCCATCACCGAGTATGCAAATCAGTGGCCCGTAAAAAACGAGAATTACTGACCTGGCGTAGACATCTAAATACACATACCTCCACAAATCTACCAAAAAAGATGCGGATCCACTGGTTGTGAAAACTGCTATTTTCCAAGTTGAAGAGTCTGAAACCTGGCAGTGTTGAGCAAGAATATTGACGGCTCCCAAGGCGCCGACGAATAAACTACACATCATGTACTTCCATAAACAGGCAAGAGGGAAATCAGCAGCAGTGTGATACTCCAATAATACTTTCAATTTGGATCGTGCATATGTCCTTTCCAATCATGCCTCCACAGGATGTGATATGACATCCTCTTTGTCTAGCAAAGGAAGAGCAAAATTATTAAACCTCATGGAACAACAGCAAGCTGTGACTTTGTTAAACTCTCAGTGGATCGAGACGTGATAACACAAGCAGGAGAACAGCTGATGTTAGCACTATATGGATATTCCAAAAGCGCGACATCGGATGAGCTCTGGTACGATCTTTTTGTAACGTCTGCGCCCAGAAAATCTTGCAAACGCGACAGGATAAAGCAAACATCGGACGCAGGAAGGTGTCGCTCATTGCGATCCTACCAGAACAGCTGCACAGCCTTAGCAGTTGTCCATCATAGGATTGATTTTCTATTGACGACGTAAGATATGAAAATGGCATCAAGTATTGCACGACATCCAATAATTAACTGTAACCTCACCCTTCCATGCCCAGTCGCAGATAGGAAGAAACGGCTACTGCACTTTTTATCTGCCCATTCTCAGGCAAAGGTTTCTTGTCTTGTCACTTGCCTGGAACTTCTTTCCCTCCGCACTGCCCTCCACAAGCTTGGAAACACCACGCTGCGTATGACTACGGAGAAAGATAGAAGTGATCGATGTGAGTTATTGGTTACAATGCGGAATAGCAAGCTCAAGTAACGGTTAATAATGAGGCGTTCAGTACTGTACACTTAATTATTTTACAAAACATACATAGTGGAACATACTAGTATTGCTCCCTTTCATGTAAACCGACATTCCCTGTCCAAGCAGGTCTACCAAACACGCCAACCGGCGCGAGTCAACTGCATGGCTATGTAGAGGTACGATGTTTACATTTCTGTTCACTTGTAGTTGCGTATAACACGCTGCGAAAGTTATTGGAAATCGTGCCGAAGTGCCAGTTTCCTTATGACTCACGGGTAACGATAATCACTTTGCACCAAGCACGCAATACTGTCCGACAAATAGCAAAGAAAACTATTATTTCCATCAGCGGAGTTGTCAAAACCATACACCGGCATCGAGAAACAGGCTCCCATGCAGATCTCCTCGCTAAGGAGCACCCAGGAAAATATGAGAAACCAGGAAATGTATTTGGTAGTGACCAGTAAACGTAACAGATCAAAAACTGTGCGTGAATTGACTGCTGAACTAAACGCAACGAGGGATACACCGGTGAGTGTGTCAACAGTGAGACGACGCCTGGCAGACAACAACCTCCGAGGTTATGTAGCAACAAGGAAACCAATGTAGCGCCCTGTTAACAAGAAGAAATGGATTCAGTGGGCTAAGACGAACCAACATTGGACTGCGGGGCATTGGGAGTGTTGTTCATTGATGCATCCTAGCTCGAAATATTTGGAAGTAAACGCCATCAATTTGTTGCCGTTTACCCCATGAACGCTTGAATCCTCAGTGCATAATTCCAACTGTAAAGCATGGAGGGGGTTCTGTGATGGAATGGGGCTCCATTGGAGGGAATAAAGTCGGAGATTTGGTGAAAATAGATGGAAAACTGAACCAAAAGGATTATCATGCCATTCTCCAGCGACATGCTAAGACATCTGGTGTGCGTCTGATTGGGAAAGGGTTTGTCTTGCAGCGTGACAACGACACGAAAGATACGTCTCGCTCGTGTCACAACCATGTGAAGTCTCTAGAGGTTCGTAAAATATTGAAAAACATGGAATGGCCGCCCCCAATCCCGTGATTGTAACCAAATCGAGCTGCTATGGGATGAATTGGACAGGAGGATCCGAAAACGGGAAATCATGAGTGGGTCACAATCGTCGGAGGCCCTGCAGCCAGAATGTAGATTAATTCCAACTGAAACCTTGGCAAAACTGACGCAGCGCATGCTGAGAGTGTGCAAGGCAGCGATGCAAGCAAAGGGTGGCTATTTTGAGGAATCGAAAATTTAACTGTTGCGTCTTCTTGTGTGTTATTTGAGCTTAATAAAAGTTTGGAAAACAACAAAATGCATTTTTATACTACTGTATTTCCTTTCCATTGTCTACTATTACTAAGTGATTCCAAACTTATGGAGGGTAGTGTACCTCCCCAAACCTACCAAATATCTGTCAGTTCCTTGATAGGCAGAATCAGATAACTATTTCATTCCAACGACGAACAAACAAGCTTTTAAGCTGGTGTTTACATCCTTTATAAGGTTGTTCGGCATATCAAAGATAACTTTCTAGCCAGCTGTAAGATATATGAAACCTATTTCAGAAAGCATTACTCATATCAAATCACATACATATTCGATGGCCACACATGTGATGCTTCAAAAAGGGGAACAATGCTTTCTCGAAGGTCTCGAAGTTTAAGGACACCTGGTTCTTTATCAGGTATTATTTTCAATGAAGTCACAAATGCTGCAGTCACACAGCAAAGGTTTCTCGCAAATGAGAGCGACAAGAACCGCTTCATTTTGACGCTCCTACGGAAATCTCTGGATGGAGGTATTCAAGTGCCACGAGCAGAAGAAGATGCGGGTTCATTGATTGTGGAAACTGCTATTTCCCAAGTTGCACAGTCTGACAAAGCGGCAGTGTTGATCCAGGATATTGACGGCTCCTGAAACATCGAGGAAACAACTACACAAATTGTACTTCCACAAACACCAAAGAGGGAAATCAGCAGTAGTGTAGTACTCCAGTGATTCTTTCAATGTAGATTGTGCATTTGCACTTTTCAGATATGCCTGCACAGGATTTGGTATCGCATTCTCGTTTTGGCCAAGGAAAAGCAAAGTTACTAAACCTCATCGAACAACAGCAAGCTGTGAATTTTTTAAACTCTCAGTGCATCGAGACGTGGTAACACGGGCAGGAGAACAGCTGACGTTAGCACTGTATGGAAATTCCAAACGCGCGACATCGGATGAACTCAGGTACGACCTTTTTCTAACGTCTGCGCCAGAAAATCTTTCATACGCGACAGGATAAGGCCAAAATCGGACGCGGTCCTACCAACGAAACTGCCCAGCCTTGGCAGTACCCATCCGTGGTAGGACTGATTCTCTAATGGCGACCTAATATATGACAATGGTAGCGACCTAATATATGACAATGGTATCAAGCATTCCACGATACCCAATAATTAACTTTAACCTAACACTTGCACGGCCTGTCGCAGATAGGAGGAAAACGGTTACTGCTCTTATTAACTGACAAGACTAACGCAAAGGTTTTTTGCATTGTCACTCGCCTGGCACATTTTTCCCCTCCGCCCTAAACCTATTACCCTTAGTTGTCGTTTCAACCACTTCTGCGATCCAATTTTTTTATGTATATACTATGCCGTGTTAACTTCATATTCTCAGTGAAAGGTGAACTCTTCCTAAAGAAAATTAATGTTCATAAACAGATATGTAAAATAAGAGATGGCTGTAACGCAGAATATAAATGTGTCGGAATGGTTGAAATGGCTCTGAGAAGTATTGGACTTAACATCTTAGGTCATCAGTTACCTAGAACTTAGAACTACTTAAACCTAACTAACCTAAGGACATCACACACATCCACGCCCGAGACCGCATTCGAACCTGCGACCGTAGCAGTCGCGCGGTTCCGGACTGAAGCGCCTAGAACCGCTCGGCCACCACGACCTTCGTGTAGGTATGCTTCCTTCCGTAATGAATGAAGATATTAACATCAAGTGGGATTACAATCCAGAATTCAGTTCAAAATTGAAGCAAAGTAAACTAGCTCCATTACAGTTTTATACATGGCTGCGTAGTCAGCGACTTCTTACAAACTATAGGTAAAGCAATTACAGCCCTCGGTCGCAAAAGTAAGTCTATTGACCTGGTTTCGACACTTCTACGAGTGCCTTCATCAGAAATTAAACATTCATATTGGCCTATAACCCAAGTATACAATTAGGGGAAAATTATGTTGTATAAAAGTGTAAGCACGGGATAACAGTACTAGAAAGAAACAATACTTACTTGTCACGTATAATGAAAATATATAACGGTATAAAGCCGTTACTTGATATTTGGTTTCGTGTTTCCTCATGCCTCTATTTTTCTTTTTATCTAAGTCGACTCATAAATTTTCGTTTATTAAATGTTTAATATTGGCTGCATTTCACGTCATTCTTTTTCTACAGGCTGTGTCATTCAGCCTTCTTTGTATTTTATATAATGGTGTTTTCATCCTTTATACTGTGCTTCTCAGCTCTGACGCAGACAAAAAGTTACCTTGTCGACTGCTGTCAAACAAAATAAATATTCGTCTGTCTTTATTGGAATGTTAAGTAGCCAGTTTGAACTTGTGGCTACTAGATGGCACTCGTGGTGCAATGTTCACCTGCCCGCAGTTGTTAAAGCGGGCGCCTCAACTGATGGTACCCCTAGCTCGACATATGCTGGCAGAAGCTCGACATATGCTGGCAGCCTGTAGTGGCTTGCTTTCCTTTCATTCTACTTTAAAAATTTCGAGACAAAATTTAAAGCTTTATATTTATTTCATACCTGACATGTAAGTGCTGTTTCTTTTTTGTATTGATGGTCAGTACTTACACTTCTATATAAATACATTTTCCCCATAATTTTGTACTTATATTATAGGCCAATTTGAATGTTTAATTTCTGATGAAAACTGTCATAGAATTGTCGAAACCGGGTCAAAAGACTTAATTTTTGCGACAGAGGGCTGTAACTGTTTTACCTTTAGCTCCATTAGAGCTTAGTGAACATAAAGAAACAAGAGAAAACTTAGTAATAGAATTACAGAGGAGTGGCTTATACAGTCATGAAATTAAATCGATAGTGAATGTAGGCAGTTTGTCATTAGTTAACATGTAAACGATCATGGGGCTTCAGTCGCAGTGGACGACTGCGTGTTATACTAAACGTCGACAAGTGCTAAGCAGTTCGCAGTTCTGTTCATTCTCAAACCGACGCAACTGCATCAACACCAACACCGCGCACAAATAATATTACACACACACACACACACATTGCAGAAGTTAGGTACCTCAATGTCAGGCCGCGCTGGACATAAATCTGTCCCACCTTCGCGTATAGACGTATTTACAGATCTCCCTCGACCAACATGTCTTCAACAGCAGAGGCTGCGATTGCCTCCGCCGTTTTGATAATATTTCCACTGATAGCCGCTCTCATTTTTCCCATGTTGTGCTACGGCCGTAGTAACGAAATATGTAAGCAGAGTAGACACGGACGGGGTATCAGCTTAGCGAAGATATAGGCTGAGTAGGGGAAATCCACAGAGATAAGCGACATTGACAAATGGCAGATTATTTTGATACAGACCCTGTGAACGAGTATCTCGTAAATGGCGAAGCTGGGCAAATGTTCACATGCTACCGTCAATAGCATCTACAGAAAGAGGTAAAACAGGGAAACTATCACCAGGCGCTAAATGGCTGAACGCATACGGCTCTTCACAAAACGTGGGGTGTAGAATCTTCTCTCCTCTGTACAGGACGACACAGCAAAATGCCGAGTGTTTCAGAGCACAAAGTTCATGGTACATCGTTGAACTTGGAGAACTGCAGCAGAACACTACTACGTGTACACATGTTGAGCCAACGACATAATCAGTTACGAGTGCAGTTGGCACTGGACCATCGGGATTCGATTGTCAATCAATGGAAATGAGTCGGCTCTTCGGGTGAATGACAAATTTGCTACACTACGTCGATGGTCTTCACAAATGCCGTCACCAAGCTGAACAGCGGCTTGAAAAACGCATCGTGCCACGGACTCACGCTGTGTGAGCAGTATTATGCTGTGTGAGACGTTCTCCTGTGCTTGGGGTCCGTGGTAGTAATCGAAGACACGCTGACAGCTGCGAACCAGCTGCATCCCTTCATGCTTGAAGGCTTCACCGATGCCAGTATCATCTTTTAGGAGAATAATTGTCCGTGTCTAGTAGCAGAACCGTGCTACAGTGGTTTGGGGAGCATTATAGTGAACTCACGATGTCTCGGCGACCAAATTCAACCGATGTACATCTATGGAACCTATCTGAGTTCCTATCGGGAGCTATCAACGCGCACGCAAATCAGCGGCCCGATATTTACGCGAATTATTTATTTATTTATTTATTTATTTATTTATGCATTTATTTTACCTGGCAAGATTAGGGCCTTCAGGCCCTCTCTTACACCTAACCAGGCATACTCAGATACAACAAATTTCAGTTTCTACAGAACATTAAGGACATATAACATGCTATACAGTATTAGTGTTACAGAAAATAATAGAGATTATAAAAGTAGTACAATGATAATTGTAACAATCAAAAAATAATTATAACAATCAAGAATAATAATAATAGTAATGACTATGTATATGAAAGTAAACGTGACCAAGCGTCGACATCTAATGACACATACCTCTAAAAACCTACCAAATAACTGTCGGATCCCTAATACGCAAAGTAAGTGATGTATTTCGTTCCATTGCCGTACAAACAAGTTATTAAGCAGGTGGTAATAATGTTTTGGCTCATCAGTGTAAATAGTTATATAAAAGATTTGTGCGTGTAAAAACAAGCGATTAAGCAGGTGGTCACTTGTTCTACAACGTTGTTTTGCATACCAAAGGTAAGTTTGTAGCCATCCGTCTGAAATATAAAACAAATTTCAGAAAGCAGTACAGGTATCAAATCACAGATATATTCGATGGCTACGCAAGTGATGCTTCACAATGGGGAACATGGTTAACTGAAAGATCTCCACGTCTAAGGACACCTCGTTGTTTATCAGATATCATTTCCGAGAAAGACAACAAATGCTGCAGTCCCTCAGGAGACAATTCTCGCAAATGAGAGCGACAAGAACCTCTTCATTTTGACGCTCATGTGGAAGTCTCAGGAAGGAGGTATTCAAGTTCGACGAGAAGAAGATGTGGATTCATTGGTTGTGGAAACTGCTATTTTCCAAGATGAAGAGTCTGAAAACTGGCAGTGTTGAGCAAGAATATTGACGGCTCCTAAGGCGCCAACGAAAAAACTACACATCATGTACACTGCTGGCCACCGTAAATGCAACACCCTGAAGGAAGCATCCGAATCAAGTGAAATTTACACCATGAGTTTGCAGCGATGAGATATGCAACTGATTAGAATTTCAGCGCAGACGCACATCACGCGCGACTGTGGCGCCACCTCATAGCGCCACTTAAGGCTTGGCGATTTCGACGAGTGTACGTTCGGCACGTGTGTTTACCTGGTGGTTGTTTCACAAGAAGATCAGTTATGCCTCGTAGAAAACAGCGAACATCTTTTGATCAAGTATCCGAGTTCGACAGAGGAAGGATAGTGGCTTACCGAGATTGTGGACGCAGCGCATGCTGAGAGTGTGCAAGGCAGCGATGCAAGCAAAGGGTGGCTATTTTGAGGAATCGAAAATTTAACTGTTGCGTCTTCTTGTGTGTTATTTGAGCTTAATAAAAGTTTGGAAAACAACAAAATGCATTTTTATACTACTGTATTTCCTTTCCATTGTCTATCATTACCAAGTGATTCCAAACTTATGGACGGTAGTGTACCTCCCCAAACCTACCAACTATCTGTCAGTTCCCTGATAGGCAGAATCAGATAACTATTTCATTCCAACGACGAACAAACAAGCTTTTAAGCTGGTGTTTACATCCTTTATAAGGTTGTTTGGCATATCAAAGATAACTTTCTAGCCAGCTGTAAGATATATGAAACCTATTTCAGAAAGCACTACTCATATCAAATCACATACATATTCGATGGCCACACAAGTGATGCTTCAAAAAGGGGAACGAAGCTTTCTCGAAGGTCTCGAAGTTTAAGGACACCTGGTTCTGTATCAGGTATTATTTTCAATGAAGTCACAAAAGCTGCAGTCACACAGCGAAGGTTTCTCGCAAATGAGAGCTACAAGAACCGCTTCATTTTGACGCTCCTACGGAAATCTCTGGATGGAGGTATTCAAGTGCCACGAGCAGAAGAAGATGTGGGTTCATTGATTGTGGAAACTGCTATTTCCCAAGTTGCACAGTCTGACAAAGCGGCAGTGTTGATCCAGGATATTGACGGCTCCTGAAACATCGAGGAAACAACTACACAAATTGTACTTCCACAAACACCAAAGAGGGAAATCAGCAGTAGTGTAGTACTCCAGTGATTCTTTCAATTTAGATTGTGCATTTGCACTTTTCAGATATGCCTGCACAGGATTTGGTATCGCATTCTCGTTTTGGGCAAGGAAAAGCAAAGTTACTAAACCTCATCGAACAACAGCAAGCTGTGAATTTGTTAAACTCTCAGTGCATCGAGACGTGATAACACAAGCAGGAGAACAGCTGATGTTAGCACTATATGGAAATTCCAAAAGCGCGACTTCGGATGAGCTGTGGTACGATCTTTTTGTAACGTCTGCGCCCAGAAAATCTTGCAAACGCGACAGGATAAAGCAAACATCGGACGCAGGAAGGTGTCGCTCATTGCTGTCCTATCAGAACAGCTGCACAGCCTTAGCAGTTGTCCATGATATGATTGATTTTCTAATGACGACGAAAGATATGAAAATGGCATCAAGTATTGCACGACATCCAATAATTAACTGTAACCTCACCCTTCCATGCCCCGTCGCAGATAGGAAGAAACGGCTACTGCACTTATTATCTGCCCATACTCAGGCAAAGGTTTTTTGTCTTGTCACTTTCCGGGAACTTCTTTCCCTCCGCACTGCCCTCCACAAGCTTGGAAACACCACGCTGCGTATGACTACGGAGAAAGATGGAAGTGATCGAAGTGAGTTATTGGTTACAATGCGGAATAGCAAGCTCAAGTAACGGTTAATAATGAGGCGTTCAGTACTGTACACTTAATTATTTTACATACACATACATAGTGGAACATACTAGTATTGCTCCCTTTCATGTAAACCGACATTCCCTGTCCAAGCAGTTCTACCAAACACGGCAACCGGCGCGAGTCAACTGCATGGCTATGTAGAGGTACGATGTTTACATTTCTGTTCACTTGTAGTTGCGTATAACACGCTGCGAAAGTTATTGAAAATGGTCCCAAAGTGCCAGTTTCCTTATGAATCACGGGTAACGATAATCACTTTGCACCAAGCACGCAATAGTGTCCGACAAATAGCATAGAAAACTATTATTTCCATCAGCGGAGTTGTCAAAACCATACACCGGCATCGAGAAACAGGCTCCCATGCAGATCTCCTCGCTAAGGAGCATCCAGGAAAATATCAGAAACCAGGAAATGTATTTGGCAGTGACCAGTAAACGTAACAGATCAAAAACTGTGCGTGACTTGACTGCTGAACTAAACGCAACGAGGGATACACCGGTGAGTGTGTCAACAGTGAGACGACGCCTGGCAGACAACAACCTCCGAGGTTATGTAGCAACAAGGAAACCAATGTAGCGCCCTGTTAACAAGAAGAAATGGATTCAGTGGGCTAAGACGAACCAACATGGACTGCGGGGCATTGGGAGTGTTGTTCATTGATGCATCCTAGCTCGAAATATTTGGAAGTAAACGCCATCAATTTGTTGCCGTTTACCCCATGAACGCCTGAATCCTCAGTGCGTAATTCCAACTGTAAAGCATGGAGGGGGTTCTGTGATGGAATAGTGCTCCATTGGAGGGAATAAAGTCGGAGATTTGGTGAAAATAGATGGAAAACTGAACCAAAAGGATTATCATGCCATTCTCCAGCAACATGCTAAGACATCTGGTGTGCGTCTGATTGGGAAAGGGTTTGTCTTGCAGCGTGACAACGACACGAAGGATACGTCTCGCTCGTGTCACAACCATGTGAAGTCTCTAGAGCTTCGTAAAATATTGAAAAACATGGAATGGCCGCCCCCAATCCCGTGATTGTAACCAAATCGAGCTGCTATGGGATGAATTGGACAGGAGGATCCAAAAACGGGAAATCATGAGTGGGTCACAATCGTCGGAGGCCCTGCAGCCAGAATGTAGATTAATTCCAACTGAAACCTTGGCAAAACTGACGCAGCGCATGCTGAGAGTGTGCAAGGCAGCGATGCAAGCAAAGGGTGGCTATTTTGAGGAATCGAAAATTTAACTGTTGCGTCTTCTTGTGTGTTATTTGAGCTAAATAAAAGTTTGGAAAACAACAAAATGCATTTTTATACTACTGTATTTCCTTTCCATTGTCTATCATTACTAAGTGATTCCAAACTTATGGAGGGTAGTGTACCTCCCCAAACCTACCAACTATCTGTCAGTTCCCTGATAGGCAGAATCAGATAACTATTTCATTCCAACGACGAACAAACAAGCTTTTAAGCTGGTGTTTACATCCTTTATAAGGTTGTTTGGCATATCAAAGATAACTTTCTAGCCAGCTGTAAGATATATGAAACCTATTTCAGAAAGCACTACTCATATCAAATCACATACATATTCGATGGCCACACAAGTTATGCTTCACAAAGGGGAGCAAAGCTTTCTCAAAGGTCTCGAAGTTTAAGGACACCTGGTTCTTTATCAGGTATTATTTTCAATGAAGTCACAAATGCTGCAGTCACACAGCAAAGGTTTCTCGCAAATGAGAGCGACAAGAACCGCTTCATTTTGACGCGCCTACGGAAATCTCTGGGTGGTGGTATTCAAGTGCCACGAGCAGAAGAAGATGCGGGTTCATTGATTGTGGAATCTGCTATTTCCCAAGTTGCACAGTCTGACAAAGCGGCAGTGTTGATCCAGGATACTGACGGCTCCTGAAACATCGAGGAAACAACTACACAAATTGTACTTCCACAAACACCAAAGAGGGAAATCAGCAGTAGAGTAGTACTCCAGTGATTCTTTCAATTTAGATTGTTCATTTGCACTTTTCAGATATGTCTGCACAGGATTTGGTATCGCATTCTCGTTTTGGGCAAGGAAAAGCAAAGTTACTAAACCTCATCGAACAACAGCAAGCTGTGAATTTGTTTAACTCTCAGTGCATCGAGACGTGATAACACGGGCAGGAGAACAGCTGACGTTAGCACTGTATGGAAATCCAAACGCGCGACTTCGGATGAACTCAGGTACGACCTTTTTCTAACGTCTGCGCCAGAAAATCTTTCATACGCGACAGGATAAGGCCAAAATCGGACGCGGTCCTACCAACGAAACTGCCCAGCCTTGGCAGTACCCATCCGTGGTAGGACTGATTCTCTAATGGCGACCTAATATATGACAATGGTATCAAGCATTCCACGATACCCAATAATTAACTTTAACCTAACACTTGCACGGCCTGTCAGCGACCACTTACAAACTATAGGTAAAGCAATTACAGCCCTCGGTCGCAAAAGTAAGTCTATTGACCTGGTTTCGACACTTCTACGAGTGCCTTCATCAGAAATTAAACATTCATATTGGCCTATAGCCCAAGTATAAAATTAGGGGAAAATTTTGTTGCATAAAAGTGTAAGCACGGGATAACAGTACTAGAAAGAAACAATACTTACATGTCACGTATAGTGTAAATATATAACGGTATAAAGCCGTTACTTGATATTTGGTTTCGTGTTTCCTCATGCCTCTATTTTTCTTTTTATCTAAGTCGACTCATAAATTTTCGTTTATTAAATGTTTAATATTGGCTGCATTTCACGTCATTCTTTTTCTACAGGCTGTGTCATTCAGCCTTCTTTGTATTTTATATAATGGTGTTTTCATCCTTTATACTGTGCTTCTTAGCTCTGACGCAGACAAAAAGTTACCTCGTCGACTGCTGTCAAACAAAATAAATATTCGTCTGTCTTTATTTGAATGTTAAGTAGCCAGTTTGAACTTGAGGCTACTAGATGGCACTCGTGGTGCAATGTTCACCTGCCCGCAGTTGTTAAAGCGGGCGCCTCAACTGATGGTACCCCTAGCTCGACATATGCTGGCAGAAGCTCGAAATATGCTGGCAGCCTGTAGTGGCTTGCTTTCCCTTCATTCTACTTTAAAAATTTTGAGACAAAATTTAAAGCTTTATATTTATTTCATACCTGACATGTAAGTGCTGTTTCTTTTTTGTATTGATGGTCAGTACTTACACTTCTATATAAATACATTTTCCCCATAATTTTGTACTTATATTATAGGCCAATTTGAATGTTTAGTTTCTGATGAAAACTCTCATAGAATTGTCGAAACCGGGTCAAAAGACTTAATTTTTGCGACAGAGGGCTGTAACTGTTTTACCTTTAGCTCCATTAGAGCTTAGTAAACATAAAGAAACAAGAGAATACTTAGTAATAGAATTACAGAGGAGTGGCTTATACAGTCATGAAATTAAATCGATAGTGAATGTAGGCAGGCTGTCATTAGTTAACATGTAAACGATCATGGGGCTTCAGTCGCAGTGGACGACTGCGTGTTACAGTAAACGTCGACAAGTGCTAAGCAGTTCGCAGTTCTGTTCATTCTCAAACCGACGTCGTCGTCGAGCAGATGCGCAAAACTATAGACCTATATCTCTGACATCGATCTGTTGTAGAATTTTAGAACATGTTTTGTGCTCGAATATCATGTCGTTTTTGGAAACTCAGAATCTACTATGTAGGAATCAACATGGATTCCGGAAACAGCGATCGTGTGAGACCCAACTCGCTTTATTTGTTCATGAGACCCAGAAAATATTAGATACAGGCTCCCAGGTAGATGCTATTTTTCTTGACTTCCGGAAGGCGTTCGATACAGTTCCGCACTGTCGCCTGATAAACAAAGTAAGAGCCTATGGAATATCAGACCAGCTGTGTGGCTGGATTGAAGAGTTTTTAGCAAACAGAACGCAGCATGTTGTTATCAACGGAGAGACGTCTACAGACGTTAAAGTAACCTCTGGTGTGCCACAGGGGAGTGTTATGGGACCATTGCTTTTCACAATATATATAAATGACCTAGTAGATAGTGTCGGAAGTTCCATGCGGCTTTTCGCGGATGATGCTGTAGTATACAGAGAAGTTGCAGCATTAGAGAATTGTAGCGAAATGCAGGAAGATCTGCAGCGGATAGGCACTTGGTGCAGGGAGTGGCAACTGACCCTTAACATAGACAAATGTAATGTATTGCGAATACATAGAAAGAAGGATCCTTTATTGTATGATTATATGATAGCGGAACAAACACTGGTAGCAGTTACTTCTGTAAAATATCTGGGAGTATGCGTGCGGAACGATTTGAAGTGGAATGATCATATAAAATTAATTGTTGGTAAGGCGGGTACCAGGCTGAGATTCATTGGGAGAGTCCTTAGAAAATGTAGTCCATCAACAAAGGAGGTGGCTTACAAAACACTCGTTCGACCTATACTTGAGTATTGCTCATCAGTGTGGGATCCGTACCAGATCGGGTTGACGGAGGAGATAGAGAAGATTCAAAGAAGAGCGGCGCGTTTCGTCACAGGGTTATTTGGTAACCGTGATAGCGTTACGGAGATGTTTAACAAACTCAAGTGGCGGACTCTGCAAGAGAGGCGCTCTGCTTCGCGGTGTAGCTTGCTCGCCAGGTTTCGAGAGGGTGCGTTTCTGGATGAGGTATCGAATATATTGCTTCCCCCTACTTATACCTCCCGAGGAGATCACGAATGTAAAATTAGAGAGATTAGAGCGCGCACAGAGGCTTTCAGACAGTCGTTCTTCCCGCGAACCATACGCGACTGGAACAGAAAAGGGAGGTAATGACAGTGGCACGTAAAGTGCCCTCCGCCACACACCGTTGGGTGGCTTGCGGAGTATAAATGTAGAATGTAGATGTAGAATGTAGACGCAACTGCATCAACACCAACACCGCGCACAAATAATATTACACACACAAACACAATGCAGAAGTTAGGTACCTCAATGTCACGCCGCGCTGGACATAAACCTGTCCCACCTTCGCGTATAGACGTATTTACAGATCTCCCTCGACCAACATGTCGTCTACAGCAGAGGCTGCGATCCCCTCCGCCGCTTTCATAATATTTCCATTGATAGCCGCTCTCAGTTTTCCTGTGTTGTGCTACGGACGTAGTAACGAAGATTGTAAGCAGAGTAGACACGGACGGGGTATCAGCTTAGCGAAGATATAGGTTGAGTAGGGGAAATCCACTGAGATAAGCGACATTGACAAATGGCAGATTATTTTGATACAGACCCTGTGAACGAGTATCTCGTAAATGGCGAAGCTGGGCAAATGTTCACATGCTACCGTCAATAGCATCTACAGAAAGAGGTAAAACAGGGAAACTATCACCAGGCGCTAAATGGCTGAACGCATACGGCTCTTCACAAAACGTGGGGTGTAGAATCTTCTCTCCTCTGTACAGGACGATACAGCAAAATGCCGAGTGTTTCAGAGCACAAAGTTCATGGTAGATCGTTGAACTTGGAGAACTGCAGCAGAACACTACTACGTGTACACATGTTGAGCCAACGACATAATCAGTTACGAGTGCAGTTGGCACTGGACCATCGGGATTCGACTGTCAATCAATGGAAATGAGTCGGCTCTTCGGGTGAATGACAAATTTGCTACACTACGTCGATGGTCTTCACAAATGCCGTCACCAAGCTGAACAGCGGCTTGAAAAACGCATCGTGCCACGGACTCAGGCTGTGTGAGCAGTATTATGCTGTGTGAGACGTTCTCCTGTGCTTGGAGACCGTGGTAGTAATCGAAGACACGCTGACAGCTGCGAACCAGCTGCATCCCTTCATGCTTGAAGGCTTCACCGATGCCAGTATCATCTTTTAGGAGAATAATTGTCCGTGTCTAGTAGCAGAACCGTGCTACAGTGGTTTGGGGAGCATTATAGTGAACTCACGATGTCTCGGCGACCAAATTCAACCGATGTACATCTATGGAACCTATCTGAGTTCCTATCGGGAGCTAACAACGCGGACGCATACACAGAGTACGCGAAGGAACTTGCCCCCCTTCTTGCAGCGGAGTACCGTAGGTCTCTAGAAGAGCGTAGCGTTCCAAAGGATTGGAAAAGGGCACAGGTCATCCCCGTTTTCAAGAAGGGACGTCGAACAGATGTGCAGAACTATAGACCTATATCTCTAACGTCGATCAGTTGTAGAATTTTGGAACACGTATTGTGTTCGAGTATAATGACTTTTCTGGAGACTAGAAATCTACTCTGTAGGAATCAGCATGGGTTTCGAAAGGGACGGTCGTGTGGGACCCAGCTCGCGCTATTCGTCCACGCGACTCAGAGGGCCATAGACACGGGTTCACAGGTAGATGCCGTGTTTCTTGATTTCCGCAAGGCGTTCGATACAGTTCCCCACAGTCGTTTATTGAACAAAGTAAAAGCATATGGACTATCAGACCAATTGTGTGATTGGATTGAGGAGTTCCTAGATAACAGGACGCAGCATGTTATTCTCAATGGAGAGAAGTCTTCCGAAGTAAGAGTAATTTCGGGTGTGCCGCAGGGGAGTGTCATAGGACCGTTGCTATTCACAATATACATAAATGACCTGGTGGATGACATCGGAAGTTCACTGAGGCTTTTTGCAGATGATGCTGTGGTGTATCGAGAGGTAGTAACAATGGAAAATTGTACTGAAATGCAGGAGGATCTGCAGCGAATTGACGCATGGTGCAGGGAATGGCAACTGAATCTCAATGTAGACAAGTGTAATGTGCTGCGAATACACAGAAAGATAGATCCTTTATCATTTAGCTACAAAATAGCAGGTCAGCAACTGGAAGCAGTTAATACCATAAATTATCTGGGAGTACGCATTAGGAGTGATTTAAAATGGAATGATCATATAATGTTGATTGTCGGTAAAGCAGATGCCAGACTGAGATTCATTGGAAGAATCCTAAGGAAATGCAATCCGAAAACAAAGGAAGTAGGTTACAGTACGCTTGTTCGCCCACTGCTTGAATACTGCTCAGCAGTGTGGGATCCGTACCAGATAGGGTTGATACAAGACATAGAGAAGATCCAACGGAGAGCAGCGCGCTTCGTTACAGGATCATTTAGTAATTGCGAAAGCGTTACGGAGATGATAGATAAACTCCAGTGGAAGACTCTGCAGGAGAGACGCTCAGTAGCTCGGTACGGGCTTTTGTCAAAGTTTCGAGAACATACCTTCACCGAAGAGTCAAGCAGTATATTGCTCCCTCCTACGTATATCTCGCGAAGAGACCATGAGGATAAAATCAGAGAGATTAGAGCCCACACAGAGGCATACCGACAATCCTTCTTTCCACGAACAATACGAGACTGGAATAGAAGGGAGAACCGATAGAGGTACTGAAGGTACCCTCCGCCACACACCGTCAGGTGGCTTGCGGAGTATGGATGTAGATGTAGATGTAGATGTAGATGTATTTACGCGAATTACATGACCAAGCGTCGACATCTAATGACACATACCTCTAAAAACCTACCAAATAACTGTCGGATCCCTAATACGCAAAGTAAGTGATGTATTTCGTTCCGTTGCCGTACAAACAAGTTATTAAGCAGGTGGTAATAATGTTTTGGCTCATCAGTGTAAATAGTTATATAAAAGATTTGTGCGTGTAAAAACAAGCGATTAAGCAGGTGGTCACTTGTTCTACAACGTTGTTTTGCATACCAAAGGTAAGTTTGTAGCCATCCGTCTGAAATATAAAACAAATTTCAGAAAGCAGTACAGGTATCAAATCACAGATATATTCGATGGCTACGCAAGTGATGCTTCACAATGGGGAACATGGTTAACTGAAAGATCTCCACGTCTAAGGACACCTCGTTGTTTATCAGATATCATTTCCGAGAAAGACAACAAATGCTGCAGTCCCTCAGGAGACAATTCTCGCAAATGAGAGCGACAAGAACCGCTTCATTTTGACGCTCATGTGGAAGTCTCAGGAAGGAGGTATTCAAGTTCGACGAGAAGAAGATGCGGATTCATTGGTTGTGGAAACTGCTATTTTCCAAGTTGAAGAGTCTGAAAACTGGCAGTGTTGAGCAAGAATATTGACGGCTCCTAAGGCGCCGACGAAAAAACTACACATCATGTACACCGCTGGCCACCGTAAATGCAACACCCTGAAGGAAGCATCCGAATCAAGTGAAATTTACACCATGAGTTCGCAGCGATGAGATATGCAACTGATTAGAACTTCAGCGCAGACGCACATCACGCGCGACTGTGGCGCCACCTCATAGCGCCACTTAAGGCTTGGCGATTTCGACGAGTGTACGTTCGGCACGTGTGTTTACCTGGTGGTTGTTTCACAAGACGATCAGTTATGCCTCGTAGAAAACAGCGAACGTCTTTTGATCAAGTATCCGAGTTCGACAGAGGAAGGATAGTGGCTTACCGAGATTGTGGACGCAGCGCATGCTGAGAGTGTGCAAGGCAGCGATGCAAGCAAAGGGTGGCTATTTTGAGGAATCGAAAATTTAACTGTTGCGTCTTCTTGTGTGTTATTTGAGCTTAATAAAAGTTTGGAAAACAACAAAATGCATTTTTATACTACTGTATTTCCTTTCCGTTGTCTATCATTACTAAGTGATTCCAAACTTATGGAGGGTAGTGTACCTCCCCAAACCTACCAACTATCTGTCAGTTCCCTGATAGGCAGAATCAGATAACTATTTCATTCCAACGACGAACAAACAAGCTTTTAAGCTGGTGTTTACATCCTTTATAAGGTTGTTTGGCATATCAAAGATAACTTTCTAGCCAGCTGTAAGATATATGAAACCTATTTCAGAAAGCACTACTCATATCAAATCACATACATATTCGATGGCCACACAAGTGATGCTTCAAAAAGGGGAACGAAGCTTTCTCGAAGGTCTCGAAGTTTAAGGACACCTGGTTCTTTATCATGTATTATTTTCAATGAAGTCACAAATGCTGCAGTCACACAGCAAAGGTTTCTCGCAAATGAGAGCGACAAGAACCGCTTCATTTTGACGCTCCTACGGAAATCTCTGGATGGAGGTATTCAAGTGCCACGAGCAGAAGAAGATGCGGGTTCATTGATTGTGGAAACTGCTATTTCCCAAGTTGCACAGTCTGACAAAGCGGCAGTGTTGATCCAGGATATTGACGGCTCCTGAAACATCGAGGAAACAACTACACAAATTGTACTTCCACAAACACCAAAGAGGGAAATCAGCAGTAGTGTAGTACTCCAGTGATTCTTTCAATTTAGATTGTGCATTTGCACTTTTCAGATATGCCTGCACAGGATTTGGTATCGCATTCTCGTTTTGGCCAAGGAAAAGCAAAGTTACTAAACCTCATCGAACAACAGCTTGCTGTGAATTTGTTAAACTCTCAGTGCATCGAGACGTGATAACACGGGCAGGAGAACAGCTGACGTTAGCACTGTATGGAAATTCCAAACGCGCGACATCGGATGAACTCAGGTACGACCTTTTTCTAACGTCTGCGCCAGAAAATCTTTCATACGCGACAGGATAAGGCCAAAATCGGACGCGATCCTACCAATGAAACTGCCCAGCCTTGGCAGTACCTATCCGTGGTAGGACTGATTCTCTAATGGCGACCTAATATATGACAATGGTATCAAGCATTCCACGATACCCAATAATTAATTTTAACCTAACACTTGCACGGCCTATCGCAGATAGGAGGAAAACGGTTACTGCTCTTATTAACTGACAAGATTAACGCAAAGGTTTTTTGCATTGTCACTCGACTGGCACATTTTTCCCCTCCGCCCTAAACCTATTACCCTTAGTTGTCGTTTCAACCACTTCTGCGATCCAATTTTTTTATGTATATACTATGCCGTGTTAACTTCATATTCTCAGTGAAAGGTGAACTCTTGCTAAAGAAAATTAATGTTCATAAAGAGAGATGTAAAATAAGAGATGGCTGTAACGCAGAATATAAATGTGTCGGAATGGTTGAAATGGTTCTGAGAAGTATTGGACTTAACATCTTAGGTCATCAGTTAACTAGAACTTAGAACTACTTAAACCTAACTAACCTAAGGACATTACACACATCCACGCCCGAGACCGCATTCGAACCTGCGACCGGAGCAGTCGCGCGGTTCCGGACTGAAGCGCCTAGAACCGCTCGGCCACCATGACCGTCGTGTAGGTATGCTTCCTTCCATAATGAATGAAGATATTAACATCAAGTGGGATTACAATCCAGCCAAAATCCAGAATTCAGTTCAAAATTGAAGCAAAGTAAACTAGCTCCATTACAGTTTTATACATGGCTGCGTAGTCAGCGACCACTTACAAACTATAGGTAAAGCAATTACAGCCCTCGGTCGCAAAAGTAAGTCTATTGACCTGGTTTCGACACTTCTACGAGTGCCTTCATCAGAAATTAAACATTCATATTGGCCTATAGCCCAAGTATAAAATTAGGGGAAAATTTTGTTGCATAAAAGTGTAAGCACGGGATAACAGTACTAGAAAGAAACAATACTTACATGTCACGTATAGTGTAAATATATAACGGTATAAAGCCGTTACTTGATATTTGGTTTCGTGTTTCCTCATGCCTCTATTTTTCTTTTTATCTAAGTCGACTCATAAATTTTCGTTTATTAAATGTTTAATATTGGCTGCATTTCACGTCATTCTTTTTCTACAGGCTGTGTCATTCAGCCTTCTTTGTATTTTATATAATGGTGTTTTCATCCTTTATACTGTGCTTCTTAGCTCTGACGCAGACAAAAAGTTACCTCGTCGACTGCTGTCAAACAAAATAAATATTCGTCTGTCTTTATTTGAATGTTAAGTAGCCAGTTTGAACTTGTGGCTACTAGATGGCACTCGTGGTGCAATGTTCACCTGCCCACAGTTGTTAAAGCGGGCGCCTCAACTGATGGGACCCCTAGCTCGACACATGCTGGCAGAAGCTCGACATATGCTGGCAGCCTGTAGTGGCTTGCTTTCCCTTCATTCTACTTTAAAAATTTTGAGACAAAATTTAAAGCTTTATATTTATTTCATACCTGACATGTAAGTGCTGTTTCTTTTTTGTATTGATGGTCAGTACTTACACTTCTATATAAATACATTTTCCCCATAATTTTGTACTTATATTATAGGCCAATTTGAATGTTTAATTTCTGATGAAAACTCTCACAGAATTGTCGAAACCGGGTCAAAAGACTTAATTTTTGCGACAGAGGGCTGTAACTGTTTTACCTTTAGCTCCATTAGAGCTTAGTGAACATAAAGAAACAAGAGAATACTTAGTAATAGAATTACAGAGGAGTGGCTTATACAGTCATGAAATTAAATCGATAGTGAATGTAGGCAGTTTGTCATTAGTTAACATGTAAACGATCATGGGGCTTCAGTCGCAGTGGACGACTGCGTGTTACAGTAAACGTCGACAAGTGCTAAGCAGTTCGCAGTTCTGTTCATTCTCAAACCGACGCAACTGCATCAACACCAACACCGCGCACAAATAATATTACACACACACACATTGCAGAAGTTAGGTACTTCAATGTCAGGCCGCGCTGGACATAAATCTGTCCCACCTTCGCGTATAGACGTATTTACAGATCTCCCTCGACCAACATGTCGTCAACAGCAGAGGCTGCGATCCCCTCCGCCGCTTTCATAATATTTCCATTGATAGCAGCTCTCAGTTTTCCTGTGTTGTGCTACGGACGTAGTAACGAAGATTGTAAGCAGAGTAGACACGGACGGGGTATCAGCTTAGCGAAGATATAGGCTGAGTAGGGGAAATCCACAGAGATAAGCGACATCGACAAATGGCAGATTATTTTGATACAGACCCTGTGAACGAGTATCTCGTAAATGGCGAAGCTGGGCAAATGTTCACATGCTACCGTCAATAGCATCTACAGAAAGAGGTAAAACAGGGAAACTATCACCAGGCGCTAAATGGCTGAACGCATACGGCTCTTCACAAAACGTGGGGTGTAGAATCTTCTCTCCTCTGTACAGGACGACACAGCAAAATGCCGAGTGTTTCAGAGCACAAAGTTCATGGTACATCGTTGAACTTGGAGAACTGCAGCAGAACACTACTACGTGTACACATGTTGAGCCAACGACATAATCAGTTACGAGTGCAGTTGGCACTGGACCATCGGGATTCGATTGTCAATCAATGGAAATGAGTCGGCTCTTCGGGTGAATGACAAATTTGCTACACTACGTCGATGGTCTTCACAAATGCCGTCACCAAGCTGAACAGCGGCTTGAAAAACGCATCGTGCCACGGACTCACGCTGTGTGAGCAGTATTATGCTGTGTGAGACGTTCTCCTGTGCTTGGGGTCCGTGGTAGTAATCGAAGACATGCTGACAGCTGCAAACCAGCTGCATCCCTTCATGCTTGAAGGCTTCACCGATGCCAGTATCATCTTTTAGGAGAATAATTGTCCGTGTCTAGTAGCAGAACCGTGCTACAGTGGTTTGGGGAGCATTATAGTGAACTCACGATGTCTCGGCGACCAAATTCAACCGATGTACATCTATGGAACCTATCTGAGTTCCTATCGGGAGCTATCAACGCGCACGCAAATCAGCGGCCCGATATTTACGCGAATTATTTATTTATTTATTTATGCATTTATTTTACCTGGCAAGATTAGGGCCTTCAGGCCCTCTCTTACACCTAACCAGGCATACTCAGATACAACAAATTTCAGTTTCTACAGAACATTAAGGACATATAACATGTTATACAGTATTAGTGTTACAGAAAATAAGAGAGATTATAAAAGTAGTACAATGATAATTGTAACAATCAAAAAATAATTATAACAATCAAGAATAATAATAATAGTAATGACTATGTATATGAAAGTAAACGTGACCAAGCGTCGACATCTAATGACACATACCTCTAAAAACCTACCAAATAACTGTCGGATCCCTAATACGCAAAGTAAGTGATGTATTTCGTTCCATTGCCGTACAAACAAGTTATTAAGCAGGTGGTAATAATGTTTTGGCTCATCAGTGTAAATAGTTATATAAAAGATTTGTGCGTGTAAAAACAAGCGATTAAGCAGGTGGTCACTTGTTCTACAACGTTGTTTTGCATACCAAAGGTAAGTTTGTAGCCATCCGTCTGAAATATAAAACAAATTTCAGAAAGCAGTACAGGTATCAAATCACAGATATATTCGATGGCTACGCAAGTGATGCTTCACAATGGGGAACATGGTTAACTGAAAGATCTCCACGTCTAAGGACACCTCGTTGTTTATCAGATATCATTTCCGAGAAAGACAACAAATGCTGCAGTCCCTCAGGAGACAATTCTCGCAAATGAGAGCGACAAGAACCGCTTCATTTTGACGCTCATGTGGAAGTCTCAGGAAGGAGGTATTCAAGTTCGACGAGAAGAAGATGTGGATTCATTGGTTGTGGAAACTGCTATTTTCCAAGTTGAAGAGTCTGAAAACTGGCAGTGTTGAGCAAGAATATTGACGGCTCCTAAGGCGCCGACGAAAAAACTACACATCATGTACACTGCTGGCCACCGTAAATGCAACACCCTGAAGGAAGCATCCGAATCAAGTGAAATTTACACCATGAGTTTGCAGCGATGAGATATGCAACTGATTAGAATTTCAGCGCAGACGCACATCACGCGCGACTGTGGCGCCACCTCATAGCATCCGAATCAAGTGAAATTTACACCATGAGTTTGCAGCGATGAGATATGCAACTGATTAGAATTTCAGCGCAGACGCACATCACGCGCGACTGTGGCGCCACCTCATAGCGCCACTTAAGGCTTGGCGATTTCGACGAGTGTACGTTCGGCACGTGTGTTTAACTGGTGGTTGTTTCACAAGACGATCAGTTATGTCTCGTAGAAAACAGCGAACATCTTTTGATCAAGTATCAGAGTTCGACAGAGGAAGGATAGTGGCTTACCGAGATTGTGGACGCAGCGCATGCTGAGAGTGTGCAAGGCAGCGATGCAAGCAAAGGGTGGCTATTTTGAGGAATCGAAAATTTAACTGTTGCGTCTTCTTGTGTGTTATTTGAGCTAAATAAAAGTTTGGAAAACAACAAAATGCATTTTTATACTACTGTATTTCCTTTCCGTTGTCTATCATTACTAAGTGATTCCAAACTTATGGAGGGTAGTGTACCTCCCCAAACCTACCAACTATCTGTCAGTTCCCTGATAGGCAGAATCAGATAACTATTTCATTCCAACGACGAACAAACAAGCTTTTAAGCTGGTGTTTACATCCTTTATAAGGTTGTTTGGCATATCAAAGATAACTTTCTAGCCAGCTGTAAGATATATGAAACCTATTTCAGAAAGCACTACTCATATCAAATCACATACATATTCGATGGCCACACAAGTTATGCTTCACAAAGGGGAGCAAAGCTTTCTCAAAGGTCTCGAAGTTTAAGGACACCTGGTTCTTTATCAGGTATTATTTTCAATGAAGTCACAAATGCTGCAGTCACACAGCAAATGTTTCTCGCAAATGAGAGCGACAAGAACCGCTTCATTTTGACGCGCCTACGGAAATCTCTGGATGGTGGTATTCAAGTGCCACGAGCAGAAGAAGATGCGGGTTCATTGATTGTGGAAACTGCTATTTCCCAAGTTGCACAGTCTGACAAAGCGGCAGTGTTGATCCAGGATACTGACGGCTCCTGAAACATCGAGGAAACAACTACACAAATTGTACTTCCACAAACACCAAAGAGGAAAATCAGCAGTAGTGTAGTACTCCAGTGATTCTTTCAATTTAGATTGTGCATTTGCACTTTTCAGATATGTCTGCACAGGATTTGGTATCGCATTCTCGTTTTGGGCAAGGAAAAGCAAAGTTACTAAACCTCATCGAACAACAGCAAGCTGTGAATTTGTTTAACTCTCAGTGCATCGAGACGTGATAACACGGGCAGGAGAACAGCTGACGTTAGCACTGTATGGAAATCCAAACGCGCGACTTCGGATGAACTCAGGTACGACCTTTTTCTAACGTCTGCGCCAGAAAATCTTTCATACGCGACAGGATAAGGCCAAAATCGGACGCGGTCCTACCAACGAAACTGCCCAGCCTTGGCAGTACCCATCCGTGGTAGGACTGATTCTCTAATGGCGACCTAATATATGACAATGGTATCAAGCATTCCACGATACCCAATAATTAACTTTAACCTAACACTTGCACGGCCTGTGAGCGACCACTTACAAACTATAGGTAAAGCAATTACAGCCCTCGGTCGCAAAAGTAAGTCTATTGACCTGGTTTCGACACTTCTACGAGTGCCTTCATCAGAAATTAAACATTCATATTGGCCTATAACCCAAGTATACAATTAGGGGAAAATTTTGTTGTATAAAAGTGTAAGCACGGGATAACAGTACTAGAAAGAAACAATACTTACATGTCACGTATAGTGTAAATATATAACGGTATAAAGCCGTTACTTGATATTTGGTTTCGTGTTTCCTCATGCCTCTATTTTTCTTTTTATCTAAGTCGACTCATAAATTTTCGTTTATTAAATGTTTAATATTGGCTGCATTTCACGTCATTCTTTTTCTACAGGCTGTGTCATTCAGCCTTCTTTGTATTTTATATAATGGTGTTTTCATCCTTTAAACTGTGCTTCTTAGCTCTGACGCAGACAAAAAGTTACCTTGTCGACAGCTGTCAAACAAAATAAATATTCGTCTGTCTTTATTTGAATGTTAAGTAGCCAGTTTGAACTTGTGGCTACTAGATGGCACTCGTGGTGCAATGTTCACCTGCCCGCAGTTGTTAAAGCGGGCGCCTCAACTGATGGTACCCCTAGCTCACATATGCTGGCAGAAGCTCGACATATGCTGGCAGCCTGTAGTGGCTTGCTTTCCCTTCATTCTACTTTAAAAATTTTGAGACAAAATTTAAAGCTTTATATTTATTTCATACCTGACATGTAAGTGCTGTTTCTTTTTTGTATTGATGGTCAGTACTTACACTTCTATATAAATACATTTTCCCCATAATTTTGTACTTATATTATAGGCCAATTTGAATGTTTAATTTCTGATGAAAACTCTCATAGAATTGTCGAAACCGGGTCAAAAGACTTAATTTTTGCGACAGAGGGCCGTAACTGTTTTACCTTTCGCTTCATTAGAGCTTAGTGAACATAAAGAAACAAGAGAATACTTAGTAATAGAATTACAGAGGAGTGGCTTATACAGTCATGAAATTAAATCGATAGTGAATGTAGGCAGGCTGTCATTAGTTAACATGTAAACGATCATGGGGCTTCAGTCGCAGTGGACGACTGCGTGTTACAGTAAACGTCGACAAGTGCTAAGCAGTTCGCAGTTCTGTTCATTCTCAAACCGACGCAACTGCATCAACACCAACACCGCGCACAAATAATATTACACACACAAACACATTGCAGAAGTTAGGTACCTCAATGTCAGGCCGCCCTGGACATAAATCTGTCCCACCTTCGCGTATAGACGTATTTACAGATCTCCCTCGACCAACATGTCGTCAACAGCAGAGGCTGCGATCCCCTCCGCCGCTTTCATAATATTTCCATTGATAGCCGCTCTCAGTTTTCCTGTGTTGTGCTACGGACGTAGTAACGAAGATTGTAAGCAGAGTAGACACGGACGGGGTATCAGCTTAGCGAAGATATAGGCTGAGTAGGGGAAATCCACAGAGATAAGCGACATTGACAAATGGGAGATTATTTTGATACAGACCCTGTGAACGAGTATCTCGTAAATGGCGAAGCTGGGCAAATGTTCACATGCTACCGTCAATAGCATCTACAGAAAGAGGTAAAACAGGGAAACTATCACCAGGCGCTAAATGGCTGAACGCATACGGCTCTTCACAAAACGTGGGGTGTAGAATCTTCTCTCCTCTGTACAGGACGATACAGCAAAATGCCGAGTGTTTCAGAGCACAAAGTTCATGGTAGATCGTTGAACTTGGAGAACTGCAGCAGAACACTACTACGTGTACACATGTTGAGCCAACGACATAATCAGTTACGAGTGCAGTTGGCACTGGACCATCGGGATTCGATTGTCAATCAATGGAAATGAGTCGGCTCTTCGGGTGAATGACAAATTTGCTACACTACGTCGATGGTCTTCACAAATGCCGTCACCAAGCTGAACAGCGGCTTGAAAAACGCATCGAGCCACGGACTCAGGCTGTGTGAGCAGTATTATGCTGTGTGAGACATTCTCCTGTGCTTGGAGACCGTGGTAGTAATCGGAGACACGCTGACAGCTGCGAACCAGCTGCATCCCTTCATACTTGAAGGCTTCACCGATGCCAGTATCATCTTTTAGGAGCATAATTGTCCCTATCTAGTAGCAGAACCGTGCTACAGTGGTTTGTGGAGCATTATAGTGAACTCACGATGTCTCGGCGACCAAATTCAACCGATGTACATCTATGGAACCTATCTGAGTTCCTATCGGGAGCTAACAACGCGGACGCAAATCAGCGGCCCGATATTTACGCGAATTACGTGACCTGGCGTCGACATCTAATAACACATACCTCTAAAAACCTACCAAATAACTGTCGGATCCCTAATACGAAAAGTAAGTGATGTATTTCCTTCCAGTGCCGTACACACAAGTTATCAAGCACGTGGTAATGTTTTGGCTCATCAGTGTAAATAGTTATATAAAAGATTTGTGCGCGTAAAAACAAGCGATTAAGCAGGTGGTCACTTGTTCTACAACGTTGTTTCGCTTATCAATGTTAAGTTTGTAGCCATCCGTCTGAAATATGAAACCCATTTCAGAAGGCAGTACAGGTATCAAATCACAGATATTTTCGATGGCAACGCAAGTGATGCTTCACAAAGGGGAACATGGTTAACTGAAATGGAACAACGTTTTCTGAAAGATCTCCACGTCTAAGGACACCTCGTCCTTTATCAGATATCATTTCCGATAAAGACAACAAATGCTGCAGTCCCTCAGGAGACGTTTTTCGCAAATGAGAGCGACAAGAGCCGCTTCATTTTGACGCTCATGTGGAAGTCTTCAGGAAGGAGGTATTCAAGTGCCACGAGAAGAAGATGCGGTCTCATTGGTAGCGGAAACTGCTATTTCCCAAGTTGCAGAGTCTGACAAAGTGGCGGTGTTGAGCAACGATATTGACGTCTCCTGAAGTGCCAAGGAAACAACTGCAGAACTTTTACTTCCATAAACAGGCGAGATCGTCCATTTGTCCTTTTCAATCAGACCTCCACAGGATGTGGTATCGCATCCTCTTTTTCTGGCCAAGGAAAATCGAAATTACTAAAGCTCGTGGAACAACAGCAAGCTGTGAATTTGTTAAACTCTCAGTATATCGAGACGTGATAACACAGGCAGGACACACCTGATGTTAGCACTATATGGAAATTCCAAATGCGCGACAATGGTACCTAGCACTGCACCATACCCAATAATTAACTATAACCTCACCCTTGCGTGTCACGTCACAGATAGGAAGAAAACGGCTATTGCTCTTATTATCTGCCCAGACTAACGCAAAGCTTTCTTGCCTTGTCACTTGCCTGGAACTTCTTCCCCTCTGCCCTAAACCCATTACCCTTACAGATACTCGTATAAAAAATAAAATAGGGCAAGATACAAATGTGAGGCAGAGAAAGAATCCATTAAGACAGAGAGAGGCGATTTAAAACTATTGTAGTTATTTGGTTGAGAACAAAACAGCTCGACAAACTACGGAAACAAGATAAAAATGAGTGTAGCCTGAAAAAAGAAACATGAATAAGACTCTGACTATGACTGGTTTGGTTTGGTTTGGTTTGGTTTGGTTTGGTTTGGTGTCTTACAAATGGTTCTTCATCCAAACCAGGTCAAGATTGGATCGAATGTGGTTCCCGTAAGAAGTGGGCACACACAACTTTTGCAGACGACAGCCCTTTTCACACCTGCGTTTACTGCCAATCAGACCCCTGTTTCTCTTCAGAATCAGAATGACTTGCCACAACTATGAGCCTGTGAGGCTATCTAAAACTTTTTTAGAACATTATGTTTAAACATTGTTTAAAAAATGTTAATTTTTGTAAAACTAAGAAATTTATTGGAACAATGTAAAAATTCATTATATTCATTTTTAAATTTATCTTTAGAATATCAGTTGTTTGTTTTTATATGTTTGTACATTTTAAAACAATAAAACCCTTTCAAAATAAATGTTTAGGTTACTATTATCCTGAATTCTGGCAAAGTACCAGCTTCTCAAAGGCGTCTCAATTCGACCTGTACCTGTATCAATTTGACCCAGACTAGGTAAAATTGATAAATGTGGCAAAGTTCACAACAAAAATTTTACACCACAAATTTATTTTTATAAACCTTTCTAATGTACCAACTGATAGCCAAATAGTTACAGTACCTGATTACGTTGGATTTGTTTCAGTACCGTGAAAGAGAAAAAAGACAAAATGCAGGAAGCAAAAGGCCTATCAACTACACCCGGTCTGCTCTAATGGCGAGGCAGAGGCGGGCGCCACCACATTACGCTAACAGTTGGAAGGAAAGATAATAAGCGAGGTACGGCGACTTGGGGCGGAGAATAGGGACTGTAGTCATGAACAAATAGCTCTAAAGTGCACAACGAAATGATATTAATTGAAACAATAATCAAAAGACCTTTTGGTCGACAATCAACAGTCATTCTAGTGCTGTTGAAACATGAATATAATGTCATTTTTACGCAAGCTGACGGTACTTCAAACGTGCGGATTGGACGAACAGTGAAAGATAATGGGGATTCGGTCGCAGCTGGAATGATGGCGTGTTATAGTAAACATAGACAAGTGCGAAGTGTTTCCGTTCATTTGCAAATAACTGCACAAACATGAACACTGCGCACCAATAACACTACACACAAGCCCTATACGTTTCTGTGCCGAAATTAGGTACCTCGGTGTCTGGCTGGACTGGAAATTAGCATGGATGGACTGCACAGAATACGTGACCACCTGCTTAATCGCTTGTTTTTACGCGCACAAATCTTTTATATAACTATTTACACTGATGAGCCAAAACATTACCACGTGCTTGATAACTTGTGTGTACGGCACTGGAAGGAAATACATCACTTACTTTTCGTATTAGGGATCCGACAGTTATTTGGTAGGTTTTTAGAGGTATGTGTTATTAGATGTCGACGCCAGGTCACATTCTGTGTAGTCCCTCCGTGTTAATTTCCAGTCCATCTATACACCGAGACACCTCACTTACGCACAGAAACGTGTAGGGCGTGAGTGTAGTGTTATTTGTGTGCAATGTTGGTGTTTGTGTCGCCGTTAAGGCTTATGCGCGAACAGAACTGTTCTGCACTTGTCAACATTTACTTTAACACGTCATCATTTCAGTTGTGACCGAACTCTCATGAACGTTACCTATTAGTTCAATCCATGCTTTATAACTAGCGACAGATTGCTTAAAAGTCTCATTAAATTCTTACACCAACAGTACTAGAATGACTGTTGATTGTCGACCAATAGGTCGTATATTTTGTTTGTTTTAGTTAATATCTTTGCGTGGAAAAGGTTGTTGAAGGCTATTGTTTTATTGATGGTGACGAGCCATACTGAGCATACCAGTCTCTCCACCTTGCCTGTGTCTCTGAAAGTGTTCAGACACAATCCACGGCAAGCAAGAATTTCGCTTTCATACAGCGGCTCGCCGACACCGTTAATCTAGCAATTAACAATATTGAGATTGACATCTTGGATATTTGGGAATCCAGCCGGATATTCGCGTCGTTCTCCCACGATATTTCGACTGCGTGACTCGCTGTCTTCTTTGGGTGCTACCTGAGACTTGTTCTTGTGTCGATCGAGTCCAGTATTTATGCCTGGAAGGAGCTGGGAGATCCGTCTTCGGTCCGCGCCCGCCAGACGCGGCTGCATAGGCCCTCTCTGGTCGCCGGTGTTCCGACCGCCGTCCGCGCCCCGCCTGGCCGTCATCTGAAGTCGAGTTCGTGCTCTGGGGTGTGTCAAATCTGGTCTCTAATGTCCGACGTCTTGTCTCGCGGCTGTTCTCGCGGTCTCCGCTTCTTTTTCTTGTAGAATCCCGGAGTGTCCTGCGTTGAGTTTTCACGAGCTCAAGTGCTGGATTCCAGGCAGTGCTGATTTAGTATCCCGAGTCACGGTTGATTAGATTATCTGTGACCTTAATCTCAATGGCTTCTTTAATTACACTGTCCCAAAATCGTTAGGTCTGCGTCACAATCTTGGTGTCTTTGTAATCCACTGAGTGACCAAGTTCCAGACAATACTCTGTTAGGGCTGATTTAGTTGCCTGTGTGAGTCTGGTGTGTCTCTGGTGTTCTTTACACCTGATGTCGACAGTTCTGGTGGCCTGGCCAATGTATGACATCCCACACTGGCATGGTATGTTGTAAATACGTGGCTTGCGTACCCCATGTCATCTATTACATTCCCCAGCATAGCCCCAATTTTGGTGGGTGGGTAAAATATGCTCTTGATGTCATATTGAAATTGCCACATTTCGACTAACCCGTGAGTGCCCTAGTTGGACTGTCCCAAGCTTAATAAAGGCGATCAACTACTTAGTGCACAGCGACTGACATATAAACTACCGGTCTGAAGTTGTTGAATATTAGTGATTTTGAGGAAAAAATACAAATTGGATCCAGAAATGTTAGAAATACTCCTCAGTCAGTTTTGGAATAATCCTCTATTGAAACTAAATACATCCAGTCAAATTTTACTCTCCTCAAAGTAGCCTTCTTTGGCTTTAATCACAGCTCTGCATACGCGAGGCATTGTTGCTGTCAGCTACATCGGGGTTTTCTCGGTGATATTCCGCCATTCCTCTTGTAGTCTGGTCCAGAGGTGTTGAACGATGATAATAGGCCTTGGTTTAACTGCTCTCTTCAAGTGATCCCAAAGAAGTTCAGTTGGGGGATTGAGGCGGCCAGATCGTATTTTTCAGTTCCTTCTTTATTTCTATATTTGCCGAATACACATTACACAATTTTGAAGTATGTTTAGGTCGTTACCTTCCTGTAAGACAAATCCCTAGCCAATCAAACGTCTTCCGCATGGCTTTGCATGATACTGTAGAATGCGATGGTAATCCTCTTTCTACATTGTTCCGTTTATTTGTGGAAGATCATCAGTCTTACCCCTCCAAAACATTATCCAAGACCATGAGGGAACCCCTTCCATGTTTTAATGTTGGAGGTAAACATTGGTGTAACATTCGTTCACCTGCAAACGGCAACCAACCGTGGATCGCTTTGTACCAGAGACCTCAAATTTGGATTCGTCTGTGAAAAGTACCTTTTTCCACAGATTTGTTGCCCAACTTTCATGTTGTCTTGCCCAGTGTAGGTTCATCTGCCTATTAATAGCCGTCAATAATATTTTCTTATCCACCACATGTCCGTTGAGGTTCACTGCCTGAAGACGTCTTTTCACAGTACTTACGCTCAGGCCTTTTCCTAATTATGGTTGAGTTCTGCTGATGAAAGTGGCGCTGTTTTGTAGCGATCACGAATACTTCTGACTATATATATGTGGTATAGCTTTCTGACGTGAGTTTTGGCCTACCCTTTCGAGGTCGGTCCATATTCTGGTCAGCATCCGCGTGCCTCTGCAAGGTATAATGAACACATCCCAAGGAAATATGTTCTTGACGTGCTGTCTGTCGCATACTAAGACCGGCTGTACGTAAAGATAGAATGTCAGAACGTTTTTCTATTGAAAGCTCCTTTCTTCGTGCCATTATCGATGTTTACTACACTGAGTGCTCACTGGAGTTTACTCTTAAATATCTCGTGCATAACTACATGCCCCCCCCCCCCCCATCCCTTCTAACCTGTAACCCTTTCTACAGATTTGTTGACGTGCTATAAACGCAATCTAATGATGAAAGATTATATTATGCCACCACAATCCAAATTAGCGGCATGCAGTGCTTGGAACGTGAACAGCATAACAGCGGAAAGTTATGTTTTGAACGATTTCATTTTTAAAAACGTGGAACACTACTCTTAAACGTTATATTGAACGTGACATTCGAATCTGATAACTAATTATTTTTTGTCTTACCTTCAGGGCGGTCGAAAACTTTTGAACTATCGTGTGTATATATAGAGTTTCGATCGTGAAATACACTCATTAGGGCATACAAAGCGCTGTGTTAATATTAACACTGCGTACTTTCGGCAGCGTTTTGATGTCGGTATTATATCTGCCAGTCCACAGAAATGCTGTTACGTAGTATTCTCTTCTTTTACTTACGGACGCCTGGCTCTGAAGGAGTTAATTTAACTTTTATTTTGAATTGGATTCTGGATCGTTGCTAGATAGTGATTCCAGCTGATGTAAACTACTTCTTTCAACATGGAAAGCAGCGTTCTGATTCAACCTTTTGCTGTAAAACTGTCGTCTCTGATTTTTCGAAGCAGTCATCTCTGATTTTATGCATTATTTAAGAAAGTGAATTTTCTTTAGCAAGATTGTAGCATTCAGTATTACTTTGATGTTAATACAGCAACATATTTACGGCAAAAGGAATTGCTTCACAAAAGTGGTCAAAAAGCGAACGAAGGGTAACGAGTTTTTGGGCAGAGGGACAAAATGCCAATTCAAGAGCCTTGGCAGAAAGCAGGTTTGTTCGAACTGCGTTACCCCAAACTGGAGCTGGAAACGTTGTTTCGCTTATCAATGTTAAGTTTGTAGCCATCCGTCTGAAATATGAAACCCATTTCAGAAGGCAGTACAGGTATCAAATCACAGATATTTTCGATGGCAACGCAAGTGATGCTTCACAAAGGGGAACATGGTTAACTGAAATGGAACAACGTTTTCTGAAAGATCTCCACGTCTAAGGACACCTCGTCCTTTATCAGATATCATTTCCGATAAAGACAACAAATGCTGCAGTCCCTCAGGAGACGTTTTTCGCAAATGAGAGCGACAAGAGCCGCTTCATTTTGACGCTCATGTGGAAGTCTTCAGGAAGGAGGTATTCAAGTGCCACGAGAAGAAGATGCGGTCTCATTGGTAGCGGAAACTGCTATTTCCCAAGTTGCAGAGTCTGACAAAGTGGCGGTGTTGAGCAACGATATTGACGTCTCCTGAAGTGCCAAGGAAACAACTGCAGAACTTTTACTTCCATAAACAGGCGAGATCGTCCATTTGTCCTTTTCAATCAGACCTCCACAGGATGTGGTATCGCATCCTCTTTTTCTGGCCAAGGAAAATCGAAATTACTAAAGCTCGTGGAACAACAGCAAGCTGTGAATTTGTTAAACTCTCAGTATATCGAGACGTGATAACACAGGCAGGACACACCTGATGTTAGCACTATATGGAAATTCCAAATGCGCGACAATGGTACCTAGCACTGCACCATACCCAATAATTAACTATAACCTCACCCTTGCGTGTCACGTCACAGATAGGAAGAAAACGGCTATTGCTCTTATTATCTGCCCAGACTAACGCAAAGCTTTCTTGCCTTGTCACTTGCCTGGAACTTCTTCCCCTCTGCCCTAAACCCATTACCCTTACAGATACTCGTATAAAAAATAAAATAGGGCAAGATACAAATGTGAGGCAGAGAAAGAATCCATTAAGACAGAGAGAGGCGATTTAAAACTATTGTAGTTATTTGGTTGAGAACAAAACAGCTCGACAAACTACGGAAACAAGATAAAAATGAGTGTAGCCTGAAAAAAGAAACATGAATAAGACTCTGACTATGACTGGTTTGGTTTGGTTTGGTTTGGTTTGGTTTGGTTTGGTGTCTTACAAATGGTTCTTCATCCAAACCAGGTCAAGATTGGATCGAATGTGGTTCCCGTAAGAAGTGGGCACACACAACTTTTGCAGACGACAGCCCTTTTCACACCTGCGTTTACTGCCAATCAGACCCCTGTTTCTCTTCAGAATCAGAATGACTTGCCACAACTATGAGCCTGTGAGGCTATCTAAAACTTTTTTAGAACATTATGTTTAAACATTGTTTAAAAAATGTTAATTTTTGTAAAACTAAGAAATTTATTGGAACAATGTAAAAATTCATTATATTCATTTTTAAATTTATCTTTAGAATATCAGTTGTTTGTTTTTATATGTTTGTACATTTTAAAACAATAAAACCCTTTCAAAATAAATGTTTAGGTTACTATTATCCTGAATTCTGGCAAAGTACCAGCTTCTCAAAGGCGTCTCAATTCGACCTGTACCTGTATCAATTTGACCCAGACTAGGTAAAATTGATAAATGTGGCAAAGTTCACAACAAAAATTTTACACCACAAATTTATTTTTATAAACCTTTCTAATGTACCAACTGATAGCCAAATAGTTACAGTACCTGATTACGTTGGATTTGTTTCAGTACCGTGAAAGAGAAAAAAGACAAAATGCAGGAAGCAAAAGGCCTATCAACTACACCCGGTCTGCTCTAATGGCGAGGCAGAGGCGGGCGCCACCACATTACGCTAACAGTTGGAAGGAAAGATAATAAGCGAGGTACGGCGACTTGGGGCGGAGAATAGGGACTGTAGTCATGAACAAATAGCTCTAAAGTGCACAACGAAATGATATTAATTGAAACAATAATCAAAAGACCTTTTGGTCGACAATCAACAGTCATTCTAGTGCTGTTGAAACATGAATATAATAGTAAACATCGATAATGGCACGAAGAAAGGAGCTTTCAATAGAAAAACGTTCTGACATTCTATTTTTACGTACAGCCGGTCTTAGTATGCGACAGACAGCACGTCAAGAACATATTTCCTTGGGATGTGTTCATTATACCTTGCAGAGGCGCGCGGATACTGACCAGAATATGGACCGACCTCGAAAGGGTAGGCCAAAACTCACGTCAGAAAGCTATACCACATATATATAGTCAGAAGTATTCGTGATCGCTACAAAACAGCGCCACTTTCATCAGCAGAACTCAACCATAATTAGGAAAAGGCCTGAGCGTAAGTACTGTGAAAAGACGTCTTCAGGCAGTGAACCTCAACGGACATGTGGTGGATAAGAAAATATTATTGACGGCTATTAATAGGCAGATGAACCTACACTGGGCAAGACAACATGAAAGTTGGGCAACAAATCTGTGGAAAAAGGTACTTTTCACAGACGAATCCAAATTTGAGGTCTCTGGTACAAAGCGATCCACGGTTGGTTGCCGTTTGCAGGTGAACGAATGTTACACCAATGTTTACCTCCAACATTAAAACATGGAAGGGGTTCCCTCATGGTCTTGGATAATGTTTTGGAGGGGTAAGACTGATGATCTTCCACAAATAAACGGAACAATGTAGAAAGAGGATTACCATCGCATTCTACAGTATCATGCAAAGCCATGCGGAAGACGTTTGATTGGCTAGGGATTTGTCTTACAGGAAGGTAACGACCTAAACATACTTCAAAATTGTGTAATGTGTATTCGGCAAATATAGAAATAAAGAAGGAACTGAAAAATATGATCTGGCCGCCTCAATCCCCCAACTGAACTTCTTTGGGATCACTTGAAGAGAGCAGTTAAACCAAGGCCTATTATCATCGTTCAACACCTCTGGACCAGACTACAAGAGGAATGGCGGAATATCACCGAGAAAACCCCGATGTAGCTGACAGCAACAATGCCTCGCGTATGCAGAGCTGTGATTAAAGCCAAAGAAGGCTACTTTGAGGAGAGTAAAATTTGACTGGATGTATTTAGTTTCAATAGAGGATTATTCCAAAACTGACTGAGGAGTATTTCTAACATTTCTGGATCCAATTTGTATTTTTTCCTCAAAATCACTAATATTCAACAACTTCAGACCGGTAGTTTATATGTCAGTCGCTGTGCACTAAGTAGTTGATCGCCTTTATTAAGCTTGGGACAGTCCAACTAGGGCACTCACGGGTTAGTCGAAATGTGGCAATTTCAATATGACATCAAGAGCATATTTTACCCACCCACCAAAATTGGGGCTATGCTGGGGAATGTAATAGATGACATGGGGTACGCAAGCCACGTATTTACAACATACCATGCCAGTGTGGGATGTCATACATTGGCCAGGCCACCAGAACTGTCGACATCAGGTGTAAAGAACACCAGAGACACACCAGACTCACACAGGCAACTAAATCAGCCCTAACAGAGTATTGTCTGGAACTTGGTCACTCAGTGGATTACAAAGACACCAAGATTGTGACGCAGACCTAACGATTTTGGGACAGTGTAATTAAAGAAGCCATTGAGATTAAGGTCACAGATAATCTAATCAACCGTGACTCGGGATACTAAATCAGCACTGCCTGGAATCCAGCACTTGAGCTCGTGAAAACTCAACGCAGGACACTCCGGGATTCTACAAGAAAAAGAAGCGGAGACCGCGAGAACAGCCGCGAGACAAGACGTCGGACATTAGAGACCAGATTTGACACACCCCAGAGCACGAACTCGACTTCAGATGACGGCCAGGCGGGGCGCGGACGGCGGTCGGAACACCGGCGACCAGAGAGGGCCTATGCAGCCGCGTCTGGCGGGCGCGGACCGAAGACGGATCTCCCAGCTCCTTCCAGGCATAAATACTGGACTCGATCGACACAAGAACAAGTCTCAGGTAGCACCCAAAGAAGACAGCGAGTCACGCAGTCGAAATATCGTGGGAGAACGACGCGAATATCCGGCTGGATTCCCAAATATCCAAGATGTCAATCTCAATATTGTTAATTGCTAGATTAACGGTGTCGGCGAGCCGCTGTATGAAAGCGAAATTCTTGCTTGCCGTGGATTGTGTCTGAACACTTTCAGAGACACAGGCAAGGTGGAGAGACTGGTATGCTCAGTATGGCTCGTCACCATCAATAAAACAATAGCCTTCAACAACCTTTTCCACGCAAAGATATTAACTAAAACAAACAAAATATACGACCTATTGGTCGACAATCAACAGTCATTCTAGTACTGTTGGTGTAAGAATTTAATGAGACTTTTAAGCAATCTGTCGCTAGTTATAAAGCATGGATTGAACTAATAGGTAACGTTCATGAGAGTTCGGTCACAACTGAAATGATGACGTGTTAAAGTAAATGTTGACAAGTGCAGAACAGTTCTGTTCGCGCATAAGCCTTAACGGCGACACAAACACCAACATTGCACACAAATAACACTACACTCACGCCCTACACGTTTCTGTGCGTAAGTGAGGTGTCTCGGTGTATGGATGGACTGGAAATTAACACGGAGGGACTACACAGAACACGTGTCCAACCGATCAAACGCGAGGCTCAGACAGCATTACCTAATGCTCATCAGGCTAAGCATACTCAATTGGAGGGTGTTGATGCGGTTGTACATGGCGCTCATTACACCTCGATGACGTATGCAGCTCCAGTTTAGGGTTGTGCAGTTCGAATAAGCCTGCGCTGTCTACAGGTCGTACAGGACATGGTGCTACGTATCATAACCAATGCTTCACGATACACATGCACGGGGGACCTTCACAGAAAATACCGCACTGAGGCTATGGCACGGGTATCCAACAAACTCACCACGCGACTTTACTGCCACTTGGGACAATTTAACAAACCTGGAAACTACGATCACAACCGTAAGTGGAAACATAATCGCCCAAAAACACTCCTTGCTAAGGACAGTTAACCACCTATGCCTAGCACAAGCTCACCAACAGGAATAAATACTGATGAACCACTGTAATACACTAAACTGCCAACGCCAGCTGAATGTATGCAGCCGACCATCTGCCAATGTAGGAATGCCGTTATGCACAGACGCTGCAGCTAGCCCAGGAGGCTTCACAGGTCCCATCCTCAGTTGTACACCTCCTTGATAATATTGATTTTCTTATAACAACATAAGCTATGACAATGGTATCCGGCATTGTATGATAAAAAATACTAACTACAACCTTACCATTGCATGGTCTGCTACAGATAGCAAGGAAATCGCTACTGTTCTTTCTACCCGCCCAGGCTGTTTTGGGTTGGCACTTTTTTCCCACTCCCTTAAACCCGCTAACCTTCGTTCACTTTTCTACCACTTCTGGCTCTTAGCTTAGCCTGTAGTAGTGAGTAATCCTACTCGGAAGTATGGACGACATTACAGCCCCACATCCTATGATCTCATCAATTCAAACTAACAAAATGGAGGTGACAGTACAACTTTTGTGATGGTTATTATGTCGGTGCGTGCGAGGAAGAGCCCTATATACACACTAGATTACATATATAGGGTGAGCCATAAATGAGGAAAAATATGTCAAGGACCGCATGCAGCTATGCGTAACACGTGACGCACCGTTGTTAATTTCGTTGTCCTCGGTGTACTGTGTACGTAAAACAAAAACACCTGTTTCCCATTGAACGAGATACCGACGAGCCACACGATCACGACATGTCATTCATCCATAGATACAACACATGACACACCAATGAGCTGATGTGTGTCCGTCAGCGAGTGAAACATACGAGAAAGAACAAATTCAATCGTAATGTGCGTGAAATTGTATCAGAACTTGTGAATCACACGTTGCCGTCGGTAAGGAGTGTACAGTCCCATGTTAGGGCATGTGTGTCCTGTAAGCGGAAAGAGTGGTCAACGGCGGAAGTAAAACCGCGAAGTGCATGACGTGTTTTACAACACCTCTGCGCTGCTCACTCGGCGTCAGACCTAGGACCAGCATTTCTCACGAACAATACGGTTCACCGACGAAGCTTATTCCACCAAGCAGGGTATAGTGAATTCGCATAATTGGCACGAGTGGGCGGAAGAAAACCCCACAGCTCAGTGATACGAGGTACCAACAACACAATATCTGGTGTGGTATTATTGATCATCTTATAGGGCCGCATGTCCTACACAAAGCCCTACAAGCCTGGATGCTACATAACCGGAATTGTTGGAAGGCGCTAGTCTGGCCTCCTCTATGAACCTGTGGTACATGCATGATGGTGCCCCTGCTCGCTTCAGCGGCACAGTGCGACGCCACCTGGGCAATGCCTCCCCTTCGAATTGGATAGGTCGTGGAGGCCCTGTAGCATGGCCAGCAAGATCACCAGACCTGATTCCACTGGATTTCTTTTTTGTGGGCCATCTGAAATCTGTCAGTTATGAAGGAGAGGTTGTTGATGTTAGCACCCTTCAACGCATAATACAACATGCCTGTGATATTACGAAAAAGAGATACAGACATACTGGATCGTGTTCAGCAATCCTTCCTGCGAAGAGCTCAACTCTGCCACACACATCGTGGCCATCATTTCTAACTGTACTTATAAACCGCCACTGCAGCTTCTGGTCATGTGTTTCTATGTTAGTTTCGATTTGTAGAGCTGTACTGTATTCGTTTGTATTCACTGCCACATACCTGTGCAGTTGTATTTTGTATTCTGCATCTATGTACTCGGTTCTTAAAACTAAGTCTGGGACACAAAAACCACATTGTAAAACATGCATGTACAGTAGTGCAACCCCTCCTCAAGTTAACCGATGTCAACTACACAGCGTAACCGGTACGAGATAGATGTGGGCGCTGTCATTGTACGCAGTGTCACGCAGACCTTCGCTTGACATCGCATGCCTCGCTTTCTCGTGAGCGGCTAGACTACCTACAACACTCGCATGTTGTGCCCTGTAGCCGATTTGTCCCCTTGGCCAATGTCGGCCTATAGCAACTCCCAGAAGTCCACTTCATACTACAAAATTTTTACCATTCAATTGCATTGTCATTTATTGACATAGGAACATTCGGAAAACGAATTTATGTTTGTAGCTCAGTGTGTGACAATTTCCACGACATATTTTTCCTCATTTATGACTCACCCTGCGTGCTACAGGGTGGTCCATTGATAGTGACCAGGCCAAATATCTCACGAAATAACCATCAAACGAAAAAACTACAAAGAACGAAACTCTTCTAGCTTCAAGGGGGAAACTAGATGGCGCTATGGTTGGCCCGCTAGATGCCGCTGTCATAGGTCAAACGGATATCAACTGCGTTTTTTAAAATAGGAACCCCCATGTCTATTACATTGTCGTGTAGTACTTAAAGAAATATGAATGTTTAATTGGGCCACTTTCTTCGCTTTGTGATAGATGGCGCTGTAACAGTCACAAACCTGTAAGAACGTGGTATCTCGTTACATTCCGCCAGTGCGAACGGTATTTGTTTCGTGATACATAATCCGTGTTAAAATGGGCCGTTTAGCAATTGCGGGAAAGGTCGAAATCGTGTTGATGTACAGCTATTGTGATCAAAATGCCCAATGGGTGTGTGCTATGTATGCTGCTCGGTATTCTGGACGACATCATCCAAGTGTCCAGACCGTTCGCCGGATAGTTACGTTATTTAAGGAAACAGGAAGTGTTCAGCAACATGTGAAACGTCAACCGCGACCTGCAAGAAATGAAGATGCCCAAGTAAGTGTTTTAGCTGCTGTCGCGGCTAATCCGCACATCAGTAGCAGACAAATTGCGCGAGAATCGGGAATCTCAAAAACGTCGGTGTTGAGAATGCTACATCATCATCGATTGCATCCATACCATATGTCTATGCACCAGGAATTGCATGGCGACGACTTTGAACGTCTTGTACAGTTCTGCCACCATGCACAATAGAAATTACGGGACGACGACAGATTTTTTGCTCGCGTTCTATTTAGCGACAAAGCGTTATTCACCAACAGCGGTAACGTAAACCGGCATAACATGCACTATTGGGCAACGGAAAATCCATTGTGGGTGCGACAAGTGGAACATCAGCGACCTTGGCGGGTTAATGTATGGTGTAGCATTATCGGAGGAAGGATAATTGGCTCTAATTTTATCGGTGGCAATCGAAATGGTGCAATTTACGCTGATTTCCTACGTAATGTTCTACCGATGTTACTACAAAATGTTTCACTGCACGATAGAATGGCGATGTACTTCCAACATGATGGATATCCGGTACATAGCTCGCGTGCGTTGAAGTAATACTGAATAGCATACTTCATGAGAGGCGGATTGGTAATCGAAGCACCATACAATGTCCCGCACGTTCACCAGATCTGACGTCCCAGGATTTCTTTCTGTGGGGAAAGTTGAAGGATATTTGCTATCCTGATCCACTGACTACACCTAACAACATGCGTTAGCGCACTGTCAATGCATGTGCGAACAATGCGGAAGGTGAACTATTCGCTGTTGAGAGGAATGTCGTTACACGCATTGCCAAATGCATTGACGTTGACGGACATCATTTTGAGCATTTATGCATTAATGTGGTATTTACAGGTAATCACGCTGTTCAAAATGGTTCAAATGGCTCTAACCACTATGGGACTTTTAACATCTGAGGTCATCAGTCCCCTAGAACTTAGAACTACTTAAACCTAACTAACCTAAGGACATCACACAAATCCATGCCCGAGGCAGGATTCAAACCTGCGACCGTAGCGGTCACGCGAATCACGCTGTAACAGCATGCATTCTCAGAAATGATAAGTTCACAAAGGTACATGTATCACAAAACGTTCAAACGTACCTACGTTCTACATTTTAATTTAAAAAACCTACCTATTACCAACTGTTCGTCTACAATAGTGAGCCATATGTTTGTGACTATTACAGCGCCGTCTGTCACAAAGCGAAAAAAGTGGCCCAACTAAAACATTCATATTTCTATACGTACTACACGAATATGTAATAAAAAATGGGGGTTCCCATGTTAAAAAACTCAATTGATATCCGGTTGAACTATAGCAGCGCCATCTAGCAAGCTAACCATAGCGCCATTTTAGTTTTTTAGTTTGACGATTATTTCGTGAGATATTTGGCCCGGTCACGATAAAGGTAATGGAAAAGGCGCTTGTCGCTTTGATCAAGATCATTATCTACAACGTCCAACTGCAGGACATACCCCTTCATCCACAATTAGGTAATGGCTTCGAGAAAGGGTAACGTCACCGTCAGCAACCGTTACTGTGGTGTTCGAAGAAGGTGGCGCACATTCGTATTGGAGAAAGTTACACTGCATAACACTGAAGATAACCTGTCAACATAAGGTAACGTACATGCAGTGTCTGTTGCTCCCAGCAGTGACCGGTATATTCTGCAAGACCGACAATTACATCGATACGATATCCAAAGGACAATCACTAATGCCAGCAAAATTTGCACCATGCATTCAGGTCTGTATGCAGTTTCTACGCCACTGCGTCAACGATGTGTGTTTCGATGTCGATAAAAGTGTAGGGGGGTGACAAATTTAATCTGAAATTCGATGTAAAGCTGACCGTGTACAATGTGTAATGTGTAATGTGCAAACCGTGGCTGCATGAAGACAGTTCAATTTACAACACAAGCGCACTTTGTGTAAGAAATGAACAGAAAAATCAACAAAGCAGTACCCCTCCTTGATAGGACTGAATTTCTTATGACGACCTAGCATGGTGTGTCGCGGATAGCAAGAAAATCTATTCTGCTCGTAACTTCCCACCCTGACTATCACAGAGGTTTTTTTTTCTTTTTTTTGCCTTTTCACTTGACTGGCACTCTTTTCCCTCCACTCAAAACCTGATAACTTTCGTTCACTTGTGGACCACGTTTTTGATCCATTTTTTACATAAATATTTTGCTGTATCAACTTCAAAGTTTTCTAAAAAAAGTACAAGTTCATATAGTGATACATAATATCTGAGATTGGTGGTTCTCAGTATGTCAAAGAATCAAAAAGCTAGCTTCAATATGGAATACAGTAATGAACATGTATTGGAATTATAATCCAGGAACTATCCAGAATGCAATTCAGAATTAAAGCAAAGTACATTAGCCCCTTCAGTGCCTGACGACCTCAAGGAAAAGAAGAGAATGCTTAGTATTTTTGTGGACTGGCAGATATAATCATGATCTAAAAACGATATCGAAGGAAGGCAGTATTAACATTAATACAGTGCTTTGTATGCCACATTGAGTATTTCACGATCGAAACCCGTATATAATACGTCAGTCGCTATGCACTAAGTAGTTGATCGCCTTTATTTAGCTTGGAATAATCCCAAGTCAATCGAAACGAGGTAAAGTCTATATCGATATTTACTAAATATTAACAGCGTCAGAGGGCTGAGATGATGATGATGATGATGATGTTTGGTTTGTGGGGCGCTCAACTGCGTGGTTATCAGCGCCCGTACAATTATCCAATCTTTGCTCAGTCCAATTTTCGCCACTTTCCTGGATGATGATGAAATGATGAGGACAACACAAACACCCAGTCATCTCGAGGTAGGTGAAAATCCCTGACCCCGCCGGGAATCGAACCCGGGACCCCGTGCTCGGGAAGCGAGAACGCTACCGCGAGACCACGAGCGGCGGACTGGAGAGAGGGCTGAGAGAGATAATGTACTTGCGAGATGCAGGCCGCACGCAGCCACAATTTGCGCTAAAGGTAGGGGATAAAAAAAAGAAAGGTGGAACAAACTGCGGCGCAGAATGTGGCTTGTCAAAGGGCAAACAATAGTTCTACGCCTATCTGTTTAACGAAACTCCATTAAGTGAAACAATAAACAAAATGTAAGACCTCTTGGTCGACACGTTAGGATAAAAATTTTACTCGAGTTTTACACAGTTTGTCGCTGGCTGAAAACCATGGACTGTACTAGTAGTATAAGATCAGGAGTGTTCGGTCGCAACCGGAACGTTGACAACAGCGAAGCAGTTCTCTTCACTCGCAAATCGAAACAACTGCATAAACATCAAAACTGCACGCAAATCACACCACACACACGCCCAATACGTTTCTCTGTGAAAGTTGGTTAGCTTGCTGTCTGTATGGACTGGAGACTAATGAGGGCGAATCACACAGAACACACAGCCAACTGAGCATACGCAAGCCTTGAACAGTTTCACCCAATGCTCAACAAGGAAAGCCCCATAAATAGGAGGGTGTTGATACGATTGTACATGACACTGATTATACCTCGATGAAGTACGCAGGTCCTGTTTAGTGTTAAGAAGCTCCAACATGCCTGCACCATCTCCAGGTCATACAGAACAAGGTGCTATGTTTCGTAAGCAATGATCCACTATACACCCGCACCACGGACCGTCATAGATAATACCGCTTTGAGACTCTCACGGAGGCAGGGGAACGTAGCCTATATTGTACTGTCATCTAACTTGTACCGTACATCTTTTACTAGCCGATATCTAGTGAGGCCAGCATGAACTGCGTGCTGCTTAGAGCCGTAGTGTCTGTTGTGAGCTCTGAGAGCTCAGGAACGGATCGTCTGACGACAGCGTTGTTTATCCTGTAGTATTCATGTTACGTTTTGTGTACGCGGCGAAGGGAATTATTGTTGTAACGTAGGTGGCAACAAAATGTTTCGATTATGGATGCATACACATGACATAGCCATAGTTTCCAAAGTCAAGAATTTTTTATTCGTTAAGGTTTGACTGTAGGAAAATGATAAAGAGACAATGACGACGTAGTCTATTATGTACCACTGTATGTTTTCGATATTGTACCAGTACAATTTGATGCCTTGCCTTGTGCAGTAAGCTTTAAACAATGTGTTTAGCATTATTAGTGCAACATAATGGTTAGAAATGTGGTGGTGAACCTTGTAATGCGTTGATTATCCTCAGTTATTAAGTCAATAATAATTCTCAATTACAGGACAGCACAGAAAAACGTTAGGAGAGTGGAGCACCGATGAATCGCATTTAGCTGTAACAGCGTATCTAAGCACATGACAACATTTTCAAAAAACAGGGAATACACATACCATATACCACAAACTATTTACACAAAAATGCACCCGAAAACTAAAAAAAAACGGAGGCATATACATGAAAACAAATATATATACACTACAGTGTAACACTAGTGAAGGCAGATACATAGGACGAACAGGTACAACATTTTATCCCAAACGCAAACAACATTTGACAGGCTGGAAATACGGGGTAAACCACTCGCATTTTTAGAACACCTACGAGAACATAACCACAAACAAACCACTACAGGAGGAGGAGGAGGAGGAGGAGGAGGAGGAGGAGGAGAAATGAAAAAAATAGATCAACAATAAAAAAGAATGAACTATTTGATAATCTAAAAATAACAAAACTGTATCGTTACAGATACCACAGATGATGCCTTAGAGCAAGGAAAAGGCGTGGGGCTTCTGGCAAAAATAAATGAAGTCGCAGCAAGAAAAGACGGTTTTATTCGTTTTATTCACAAAACAAGTATTTCTGTGCTAGCTACGGAGGATGGCCACGCAAACAAACTTATAATACTTCTTGTTTTGTAATTTTTTTTTGTTGGCTTTGGTACATATGTATCGACAATTTCATTCATTTTCTACGTTTGTTTCGGTTACCACATACATGTACAATATTGAAGTATTTTTCTGATTCGTTCATCGTTTCAATTTTCTTGAAATTGTAATACATGCTTCTTAAGCCAGTTGTAAACAAGTAGGCTACACTTTTCTTGATAATTAAACGAACCTGATCCAAAATACAGTCATGAGGCATCTCGCCCACGCATGATGCGGCATCTCACCTACCATAGGATGAGACATGGCAAAACACACTCTTTTACATACTGTTTAATAAGTCCGATTTCATTTATGTACTCATGTTTACAGGAGCGATCATTTCTGAAAGACGAGAAATGTGTGTCCAACATTTGGCAAGTTTTACACTTTTACATACACGATCGCTCAGGAGTTTTCGAACGCCCTGAAAGTGAGATTAAAAAACACTATTAGCCATATTGTTTTCACATTTCCATGCTCAACATAACGCTTAAGAGTAGTGTTCCACGTTTTTTAAAAATGAAATCGTTCAAAACATAACTTCTCGTTGTTATGCTTAGTTCCAAGCCCTGCATGCCGCTCTTTTGCACTGTGGTGGCATAATTTAATCTTTTGTCACTACGTGGCTTTCATAGGTCGTCAACAAACCTGTAAACACGATTATACGTATGAAGGGGGCATGTAGTGATGCAAGAGATATCAAAGAATGAACTTCAATGAGCTCTCAGTCTAGTAAACATAGATAATGGGACGGAGAAAGGAAATTTCGACAGAACGTTCTAGAATTGTGTCTGTAAGTGCAGACAATGCGAAAGTGCAGTTACTATGCGAAAAATAGCACGCCAAGAACACATTTCCTTGGGATGTGTCAATTATACCTTGCTTGGGCACGCAGATACTTTAAAAATTTTGTGACAAACTTTATCGCTTGATATTTATTCCATGTTTGACATGCTTCAACACCAACACCACGCACAAATAATATTACACACACGCCAAATACGTTTCTAAGCAGAAGTTAGGTACCTCGCTGTCTCGCCGCGCTGGACATAAATCTGTCCCACCTCCGCATGTAGACCTATTTTCAGATTTCCCTCGACCAACATGTCACGAACAGCCGAGGCTGCCATCCCCTCCGCCACTTTGATAATGTTTCCATTGACAGCCACTCCCAGTTTTCCTCTGTTGTGCTAGGGACGCAGTAACTAAGTATGTAACCAGATCAGACACGGACAGGGGATCACCTTAGCAACGATATACGCTGAGAAGGGAAAATCCACTGTGATAACCGACATTGACAAATGGCAGATTATTTTGATACTGACCCTGTGAACGAATATCTCGTGAATGGCGAAGCTGGGCAAATGTTCACATGCTACCATCAATAGCATCTACAGAAAGAGGTAAGGCAGGAAACCTATCACCAGGCGCTAAATGGTTGGACGCATACGGCTCTTCACAAAACGTGGGGTGCAGAATCTTCTCTCCTCTGTACAGGACGATACAGCACAATGTTGGTGCACCCTCAAGTGTTTCAGAGCACAAAGTTCATGGTAGGGGAAAGTTCCCCAAAACGGGATAGGCGGGCAAAACGGGATATTGAGCCTCGGAACTCGACTGTTGGTGTTATCTCGCGCTAGACAGGCTAAACTGGTTCCTGACCATCTCTAAATGCTAGGCACGTGTTTCGCGAAGAAATATTTTTTCAAAATTACTTTGAACTTTTTTCGACTGTAGAATACCTATCCTTGTGTTTCTCCGTCCTTCGGAACAATTCCGGTAAGTACAGTGTTTTGTTCATAGCTCTTTTAACAATAATTTCATGTATGTAAATATTGCTAGTGTGTAACGGTTCAAGGGTCAGCCATTGATGTTGTCAAAAGCATCACGGTCTGTCATAATGGGACACTTTTGGGGTGCCCAAAACGGGATACAATTTCGATGTGTCCCGATTTACCTGACCATTTCCATTAATGTTTTCGCAATGTGTTTAAGTTATTTTAATTGAAATAGGTAATGAATTATAATAGGCCTATGTATAATCACAACTAAAGTTTAACCATATTTTCTCTGGCAATTTTTAAACAGTCAAAAGTTTATTTTAGTTTCAGAATACGCCTACAAGATGCTTCGCTATTATCAGCGAACTTCATCTAGAAATAGCTGCGACGAGCAGAGCATGGCAGAGGCTAATCGAGAAGTTTTAGAAGGAAGGATGGGTTTTTTGAAAGCTGCCAATTCATTTAACGTCCCTAAATCTACACTGGGGAGAAAAGTGAAAAAGGCACGCTTACATGCTTTGACACCAGAAGTGGCTGCTGTAAAAAAGCTCGGCAGGTTTGAAAACGTCTTTACTGCAGATCAGGAAAAACAGCTAGCTCAACATGTACTGATATTAGAAGAAAGGCTCTTTGGAATTAACCTAACCGACATGAGAATCCTAGCTTTTGAGTTAGCTGAAATTAACAATATTCAGCACAGTTTTAACACCGTTAAAATAATGGCGGGTAAACACTGGTTGTACCATTTTCTTGGAAGAAATAAAACCCTTAGTCTGAGAAACCCTGAAGCTACGTCGATGGCTAGAGCAAAAGGTTCAATCGCGTTGCCGTGAAATAGTCTTATGACCTATTGGTGTATCTCTATTTCCTCCCAATGACACTTACAATGTTGATGAGACTGGGATTCTCACAGTTCCTAACAAGCCTTCTAAAGTTCTTGCGTTGCGAGGTAAAAAGCAAGTGGGAAATTTGACATCAGGTGAGCGAGGAGTCTTGGTCACAGTAGAAACCAGTGTAAGTGATGCAGGGAATTATCTTCCTCCCATGTTTGTCTTCCCCAGGCAAAGAGGAAACCCGAGGCTAATGGATGATACTCCACGAGGCTCTTTCGCGGCATACAACAAGACAGGCTGGATAAACAAGGAAACATTCATTGTGTGGTTCAAGAAATTCGTTCAGATAGCAAATCCTTCCCATGAAAGTCCTGTTCTGCTGTTGCTTGATGGTCACTGCAGCCACACTAAAAGTATCGAACTAATAAATCTGGCAAGAGAAATTAATGTTATCATGCTGTCTTTGCCTCCCCACACTACGCATAGACTTCAGCCATTAGATGTTACAGTTATGTTCCCATTGAGCACCTTCTACGAGCAAGAGGTTCGCAAGTGGATCTTCAACCATCCTGGCAGAGGGATTACTATCTACGAAGTAGGAAAGCTGTTCAATGCACCATTTCAACGAGCAGCTCTTGTCCAAACTGCTATGAATGGGTTCAGGAAAACAGACGTTTTTCCATATAACCCAAATGTCTTTCCTGTATATCTCTTCGTTCCTTCTCTTCCAACAGATCACCCGTTGCCGGATGCTCAGACCATGACGTCCCAACAACCATTAAATCTGCAACAAAACGAGGCCAGATCCGAAGGATCTTCAAGTTCAGTCATAGCATCTAAGAGTTTGCAGTCATCACAACCACGAGAGAGAGTATTGAATGAATCACCTAGGCTAGTGACGGGGGCACCGATAACACTAACACAAACGCAGGACTTATCCAACCATCCACTTCAACAGGAAACGAAGGACTTGGGCTAGTATATCGTCCTTCACTGCCATTTTCTGTATCACCCAAAGAAATTCTACCTCCACCACGAATGATTGGACCAAGACCTCAAAATAAACACAATAGGAGAAGAGGGAAAACAACAATTATAACAGGAAGCCCATATAAACTTAAGTTGGAAGAATAAGAGCGTGAGATATCAGAACGAGAGAGAACTCAAAAGCTGAAGGAAAGGGATACCAAAACAAATCTCTTCAACGTTCCGAGGACGAAACAAACGAGGCGTCAAAGAAAACCAAGTGGAGGTGCAAAACAGGCACATAAAGTTAAGACATGTTACTCTGAACCTGAAACTAAACCACAATCATCATTTGCAAAAATCGAAGTAAATGGACCTAACATAAGAAAACCTAAAAACAAATCATCAGCTAGCCAAGGTTGCACGTTGTCGTAGTCTTCATAAGATGAAGCTCTAAAACATGAAGCACGTATTTACTGCAACGCTCTGTTTACTGAATCGAAATCTGGAGAAGGCTGCATACAATGCTCGAGCTGCCAGGGATGGACCCACGAAGCCTGTTCCAAAACAGCAGAAGAAGACGACACATTTTTATGCGATTTCTGTGTTTCATTAAAAAGTTTCTTCCTATAAAAACGAAGCCAATTTTTGTTCTAAAAACTAAATCAAAAGTAAAAATCAGCAAAAACCTAATAATATACGAATCTCTATCCCTTTTTACCCACCCTTGGCAGGGTAAAACGGGATCGTGTACAATTTTGTGAAACCAGTATTTTTCACATAAATATTATTGAACAAATGTGACAAAGGTATTTAAAGTAGCTGAAAAAGCGCATACTTTTAAATGGTATCTAACTTTGGAATGTAACTTGTACACAATAAGATATAAAGCGAAAAACAGACAAACTATCACGTTTTGGGGTACTTTCCCCTACATTGTTCGAGGTCTGCAGCACATGTTGAGCCAACGACATAATCAGTTACGAGTCCAGTTGGAACGGGACCATCGGGATCCGACTGTCGATCAATGGAAATGAGTCGGCTCTTCGGGTGAATGACAATCTTGCTACATTAGGTTCATGGTGTTCACAAATGCCGTCACCAAGCTGAACAGCGGCTTGGAACGCAGATCACGCCACGGACTCAGGCTGTGTGTGCAGTATTATGCAGTGTGAGACGTTCTCCTGTGCTTGGAGACCGTGCTTGTAATCGAAGACGCGCTGAAGCTGCGAACCAGCTGCATCCCTTCATGCTTCATGTCTTCACCGATGCCGATATCATCTTTTAGGAGAATAATTGTCCGTGTCTCGTAGCAGAAAAGTGCTACAGTGGTTTGAGGAGCATTATAGTGAACCCACAATGTCTCGGCGACGAAATTCAACAGATTTACATGAATGCAACCCATCTGAGTTCCTATCGGGAGCTATCAACGCGCACGCAAATCAGCGGCCCGATATTTACGCGAATTACATGACCTGTCGTCGACATCTAATGACACATACCTCTAAAAACCTACCAACTAACTGTCGGATCCCTAATACGCTAAGTAAGTGATGTATTTCGTTCCAGTGCCGTACACACAAGTTATCAAGCACGTGGTAAGGTTTTGGTTTATCAGTGTATAAAGATTTGTGCGTGTAAAAACAAGCGATTAAGCAGGTGGTCACATGTTCTGCAACGTTGTTTCGCATATCAATGGTACGTTTGTAGCCATCCATCTGAAATATGAAACCCATTTCAGGAAGCAGTACGGGTATCAAATCACAGATATTTTCGATGGCTACGCAAGTGATGCTTCACAAGGGAAACATGGTTAACTGAAAGATCTCCACGTCTAAGGACATCTCGTTCTTTATCAGATATCATTTCCGATAAAGACAACAAATGCTACAGTCCCTCAGGAGACGTTTCTCGCAAATGAGAGCGACAAGAACTGTTTCATTCTGACGCTCATGTGGAAATATCAGGATGGAGGTATTCAAGTGCCACGAGCAGAAGAAGATGCGGATTCATTCCCAAGTTGCAGAGTATGACAAAGTGGCAGTGTTGAGCAAGAATATTGACGGAACCTAAGGCGCCGAGGATAAACTACACCACTTGTACTTCCATAAACAGGCAAGAGGGAAATCATCAGGAGTGTGATTCTCCAATAATACTTTCTATTTGGAACGTGCATATGTCCTTTCCAATCATGTCCTCACAGGATGTGATATGACATCCTCTTTCTCTGTCCAAGGAAAAGCAAAATTATTAAACCTCATGGAACAACAGCAAGCTGTGAATTTGTTAAACTCTCATTGTATCGAGATGTGATAACACAGGCAGGAGAACAGCTGATGTTAGCACTATATGGAAATCCCAAACGCGCGACTTCGGATGAGCTCAGGTACGCTCTTTTAGTATCGTCTGCGCCCAGAAAACCTTTCAAACGTGGCAGGATAAGGCCAACATCGGACGCAAGAAGCTGGCACTCATTGCGTTGCTACCAGAACAGCTGCGCAGCCTTAGCAGTTGTCCTTGATAGGACTGATTCTCTAATGACGACGTCAGATATGAGAATGGCATCGAGTATTGCACGACACCCAATAATTAACTGTAACCCACCCTTCCATGTCCGGTCGCAGATAGGAAGATCAAGGCTACTGCTCTTATTCTCGGCCCATACTCAGGCAAAGGTGTTTTGTCCTGTCACTTGCCTGGAAATTCTTTCCCTCCGCCCAAAACCTATTAACCTTAGTGCCCCTTTCAACCACTTTTGCGATCCAATTACTTCTTTACATATGCACTATGCTGTATTAACTTAAAATTCTTAGTGAAAACTAAATTCTTGCTAAATAAAATTAGTTTTCATAAAACTGAGACGTAAAATACGAGATGGCTGTTTCAAAGCATATACAGTATGTGATCAAAAGTATCCGGACACCCTCTCAAAACATACGTTTTTCGTATTATGTGCATTGTGCTGCCACCTACTGCCGGGTACTCCGTATCAGCAACCTCAGCAGTTATTAGACATTGTGAGAGAGCAGAATGGGCCGATCTGCGGAACTCACGGACTTCGAAAGTGACCAGGTGACTGGGTGCCACTTGTGTCATACGTCTGTACACGAGCATTCCACACTCCTAAACATCCCTAGGTCCACTGTTTCCGATGTGATGGTGAAGTGGAAAGGTGAAGGGACACGTACAGCACAGAAGCATACAGGCCGACCTCGTCCGTTGACTGACAGAGACAGCCGACAGTTGAAGAGGGTCGTATTGTGTAATAGGCAGACATCTATCCAGGCTATCACACAGGAATTCCAAGCTTCATCAGGATTAACTGCAGTACTACGACAGTTGGGTGGGAAGTGAGAAAACTTGGATTTCATGGTTGAGCGGCTGCTCATAAGCCACACATCACGCCAGTAAATACCAAACGACGCCTCGCTTGGTGTAAGGAACGTAAACATTGGGCGATTGAACAGGGGAAAAAACGGTGTGTGGAGCGACGAATCACGATACACAATGTAGCGATACGATGGCAGGGTGTTGATTTGGCGAATGCCCGGTTAACGTCATCTGCCAGCGTGTGCAGTGCCAACAGTAAAATTCGGAGGCAGTGGTGTTATGGTGTGTTCGTGTTTTTCATGGTGGGGGCTTGCACCCCTTGTGGTTTTGCGTGACACTATCACAGCACAGGCGTACACTGATGTTTTAAGCACCTTCTTGTATTCCACTGTTGAAGAGCAATTCGGGGATGGCGATTACGTCTTCAACACGATCGAGCATCTGTTCATAATGCACGGCCTGTCGCAGAATGGTTACAGGACAATAGGATCCCTGTAATGGACTGGTCTGCACAGAGTGCTCACCTGAATCCTACAGAACACCTTTGGGATGTTTTCGAACGCCGACTTCGTGCCAGGCCTCACCGACGAACATCGATAACTCTCCTCAGTGTAGCACTCCGTGAAGAATTAAGTCCATCAGAGTTTAGGGAACATAAGAAAATATGAGAATATTTAGTAACAATATTTCCATGGAGTGCCAAATATAATCGTGAAATGAGATAGGATGTGGACAGGGGATCACCGTAGCGAAGATATGTGCTGCATAGAGGAAACCCACTGAGATAGACGACACCAACATAGGGCAGATTACTTTTACGCAGATACTGTGACAGGTATGTCGAAAATAGCAAAATGTTCACGTGCTTCCGTCGTTAGCATCAACGGAAAGAGCTACGACAGGGAAACTATCCCTAGGCGCTTAATTGTTTGGGCGTCCACGGCCCTTCACAGAACGTGGAGTTCAGAGTCTTGTCTGCTCTGTACAATACGATAGATGCAGACCTGTCCCATCTCTGTCAAGAGCACAATTCTGGAGCATGTACAAGTGCCTCGAAGCGCACCGTTCATGGTACACTGTTGAACATGGAGCTACAATGCATTATAGTGAACTCACGTTGATGTCTCGGCGACAAAATTCGCGTGATGTAAATCTACAGCACCCATCTGGTGCAATCGGGCATCATCTCCTAGTATACAAATCAGTGGCCCGTTATTTACGCGAATTAGCCCTACAGGACCTGTGCCTAGGCATTTAATGACACACACACACACACACACACACACACACACACACACACACACACTGCCCTCCACAAGTTTGGAAACGCCATGCTGCGTATGACAACGGATCAAGATGGAAGTGATCTATGTGACTTATTGGTCAGAATACGGAATAACAAGCTCAAATAACTGTTAATAATGCCACGTACAGTACTGTACACTTGATTATTTTACATACACATACATAGTGGAACATACTAGTATTGCTCCATTTTATGTAAACCGACATTACCTGTCCAAGCAGTTCTACCAAACACGCCAAATGGTCTCGAGTAAACCACATGGCTATGTAGAGGTACGATGTTTACATTTCTGTTCACTTGTGGTTGCGTTTGCATAAAGGTATAACACGACGCGAAAGTATTTGAAAATGGCTCTAAAGTGCCAGATTCCAAATTCATCACGGGTAATGACAATCACTTTGCACCAAGAAGGCAATAGTGTCCGACAAATGGCAAAGAAACCGATTATTTCCATCAGCGGAGTTGTCAAAACCATACACTGGCATCTAGAAACAGGCTCCTATGCAGATCTCCTCGCTAAGGAGCACCCAGGAAAATATCAGAAACCAGGAAATGTATTTGGTAGTGACCATTAAACGTAACAGATCAAAAACTGTGCGTGAATTGACTGCTGAACTAAACGCAACGAGGGGTACACCGGTGAGTGAGTCAACAGTGAGACGACGCCTGGCAGACAACAACCTCCGAGGTTATGTAGCAACAAGGAAACCAATGTAGCGCCCTGTTAACAAGAAGAAATGGATCCAGTGGGCTAAGACGAACCAACATTGGACTGCGGGGCATTGAGAGTGTTGTTCATTGATGAATCCTAGCTCGAAATATTTGGCAGTAAACGCCATCAATTCGTTGCCGTTTACCCCATGAACGCTTGAATCCTCAGTGTGTAATTCCAACTGTAAAGCATGGAGGGGGTTCTGTGATGGTATGTGGCGCCTTTGGAAGGAACAAAGTCGCACATTTGGTGAAAATAGATGGAGAACTGAACCAAAAGGATTATCATGCCATTCACCAGCGACATGCTAAGACATCTGGTGTGCATCAGCCTGGGAAAGGGTTTGTCTAGCAGCGTGACAACGACACGAAAGATACGTCTCGCTCGTGTCACAACCATGTGAAGTCTCTAGAGGTTCGTAAAATATTGAAAAACATGGAATGGCCGCCCCCAATCCCGTGATTGTAATCAAATCGAGCTAATATGGGATGAATTGGACAGGAGGATCCAAAAACGGGAAATCATGAGTGGGTCACAATCGTCGGAGGCCCTGCAGCCAGAATGTAGATTAATTCCAACTGAAACCTTGGCAAAACTGACGCAGCGCATGCTGAGAGTGTGCAAGGCAGCGATGCAAGCAAAGGGTGGCTATTTTGAGGAATCGAAAATTTAACTGTTGCGTCTTCTTGTGTGTTATTTGAGCTTAATAAAAGTTTGGAAAACAACAAAATGTATTTTTATACTACTGTATTTCCTTTTCCATTGTCTATCATTACTAAGTGATTCCTAACTTATGGAGGGTAGTGTACCTACCCAAACCTACCAACTATCTGTCAGTTCCCTGATACTCAGAATCAGGTGACTATTTCATTCCAACGACGAACAAACAAGCTTTTAAGCTGGTGTTTACATCCTTTATAAGGTTGTTTGGCATATCAAAGATAACTTTCTAGCCAGCTGTAAGATATATGAAACCTATTTCAGAAAGCACTACTCATATCAAATCACATACATATTCGATGGCCACACAAGTTACGCTTCACAAAGGGGAACAAAGCTTTCTCAAAGGTCTCGACGTTTAAGGACACCTGGTTCTTTATCAGATATTATTTTCAATGAAGTCACAAATGCTGCAGTCACACAGCAAAGGTTTCTCGCAAATGAGAGCGAAAAGAACCGCTTCATTTTGACGCTCCTACGGAAATCTATGGATGGAGGTATTCAAGTGCCACGAGCAGAAGAAGATGCGGGTTCATTGATTGTGGAAACTGCTATTTCCCAAGTTGCACAGTCTGACAAAGCGGCAGTGTTGATCCAGGATATTGACGGCTCCTGAAACATCGAGGAAACAACTACACAAATTGTACTTCCACAAACACCAAAGAGGGAAATCAGCAGTAGTGTAGTACTCCACTGATTCTTTCAATTTAGATTGTGCATTTGCACTTTTCAGATATGCCTGCACAGGATTTGGTATCGCATTCTCGTTTTGGCCAAGGAAAAGCAAAGTTACTAAACCTCATCGAACAACGGCAAGCTGTGAATTTGTTAAACTCTCAGTGCATCGAGACGTGATAACACGGGCAGGAGAACAGCTGACGTTAGCACTGTATGGAAATTCCAAACGCGCGACTTCGGATGAACTCAGGTACGACCTTTTTCTAACGTCTGCGCCAGAAAATCTTTCATACGCGACAGGATAAGGCCAAAATCGGACGCGATCCTACCAATGAAACTGCCCAGCCTTGGCAGTACCTATCCGTGGTAGGACTGATTCTCTAATGGCGACCTAATATATGACAATGGTATCAAGCATTCCACGATACCCAATAATTAACTTTAACCTAACACTTGCACGGCCTGTCGCAGATAGGAGGAAAACGGTAACTGCTCTTATTAACTGACAAGACTAACGCAAAGGTTTTTTGCATTGTCACTCGCCTGGCACATTTTTCCCCTCCGCCCTAAACCTATTACCCTTAGTTGTCGTTTCAACCATTTTGCGATCCAATTTTTTTATGTATATACTATGCCGTGGTAACTTCATATTCTCAGTGAAAGGTGATCTATTGCTAAAGAAAATTAATGTTCATAAAGAGATATGTAAAATGAGATGTTGTTGTTGTTTTTTGGGGAAGGAGACCAGACAGCGAGGTCATCATCGGTCTCATCGAATTAGGGAAGGACGGGGAAGGAAGTCGGCCGTGCCCTTTGAAAGGAACCAGCCCGGCATTTGCCTGGAGCGATTTAGGGAAATCACGGAAAACCTAAATCAGGATGGCCGGACGCGGGATTGAACCGTCGTCCTCCCGAATGCGAGTCCAGTGTCTAACTACTGCGCCACCTCGCTCGGTGTGTAAAATAAGAGATGGCTGTAACGCAGCATATAAATGTGTTGGAATGGTTCAAATGGTTATGAGAACTAAGGGACTTAACATCTTAGGTCATCAGTCCCCTAGAACTTAGAACTACTTCAACCTAACTAACCTAAGGACATCACACACATCCATGCCCGACGCCGGATTCGAGCCTGCGACCGTAGCAGTCGCGGGGTTCCGGACTGTAGCGCCTAGAACCGCTCGGCCACCAACGACCTTCGTGTAGTGATGCTTCCTTCCATAATGAATGAAGATATTAACATCAAGTGGGATTACAATCCAGCCAAAATCCAGAATTCAGTTCAAAATTGAAATAAAGTAAACTAGCCCCATTACAGTGTTAAACATGGCTGCGTAGTCAGCGACCATTTACAAACTAAAGGTAAAGCAAATACAGCCCTCGGTCGCAAAAGTAAGTCTATTGACCTGGTTTCGACATTTCTGCGAGTGCCTTCATCAGAAATTAAACATTCATATTGGCCTAAAACCCAAGTATAAAATTATGGGAATTTTTTTTGTAAAAAAGTGTAAATACGGGATAACGGTACTATAAAGAAATAATACTTACATGTCACGTATAATGTAAATATTCAACGGTATAAAGCCGTTACTTGATATTTGGTTTCGTGTTTCCTCATGCCGTTACCGAAATGTTCTATTTTTCTTTTTATCTAAGACGACTCATAAATTTTCGTTTATTAAATGTTTGATATTGGCTGCATTTCACTTCATTCTTTTTCTACAGGCTGTGTCATTCAGCCTTCTTTGTATTTTCTCTATTGGTGTTTTCATCCTTTAAACTGTACTTCTAAGCTCTGATGCAGACAAAAAGTTACCTTGTCGGCTGCTGTCAAACAAAATAATGCCTTTTACGTCATGTAATGAATAATGTTCATCGTAATATTCGTCTGTCTTTATTTGAATGTTAAGTAGCCAGTTTGAACTTGTGGCTACTAGATGGCACTCTTGGTGCAATGTCCACCTGCCCGCAGTTGTTAACGCGGGCGCCTCAACTGATGCTACCCCTAGCTCGACATATACTGGCAGCCTGTAGCGGCTTGCTTTCCACCCATTCTACTTTTAAAATGTTGTGACAAAATTTATCGCTTGATATTTATTGTATGCGTGGCATGTAAGTTCTGTTTCTTTCTTGTATTGATGGTCAGTACTTACACTTCTATATAAATAAATTTTCCCCACAATTTTGTAATTATATTATAGGCCAATTTGAATGTTTAATTTCTGATGATAACTCTCATAGAATTGTCGAAACCGGGTCAAAAGACTTAATTTTTGCGACAGAGGGCGGTAACTGCTTTACCTTCAGCTCCATTAGAGCTTAGTGAACATAAAGAAACAAGAGAATATTTGGTAATAGAATTACAGAGGAGTGGCTAATACAGTCATGAAATTAAATCGATAGTGAATGTAGGCAGTTTGGCATTCGTTAACATGTAAACGATCATGGGGCTTCAGTCGCAGTGGACGACTGCGTGTTACAGTAAACGTCGACAAGTGCGAAGCAGTTCGCAGTTCTGTTCATTCTCAAACCGACGCAACTGCATCAACACCAACACCGCGCACAAATAATATTACATACACGCCAAATACGTTTCTAAGCAGAAGTTAGGTACCTCAATGTCAGGCCACGCTGGAGATAAATCTGCCCCACCTTCGCGTATAGACGTATTTACAGGTCTCCCTCGACCAACATGTCGTCAACAGCAGAGGCTGCGATTGCCTCCGCCGCTTTGATAATATTTCCATTGATAGCCGCTCTCATTTTTCCTGTGTTGTGCTGCGGACGTAGTAACGAAGTATGTAAGGAGAGAAGACACGGACAGGGTATCAGCTTAGCGAAGATATAGGCTGAGTAGGGGAAATCCACAGAGATAAGCGACATTGACAAATGGCAGATTATTTTGATACAGACTTTAGGGAAGCAGCCTACTCACGCTGTAGTAAATTCACATCAGTTTCCATTGTGTGCCAGCCAGTCGGCTGTAACTAGCTCGGACGTCATAAATGTTGCGCAATACCTTAAAATTCAAGCAAATGACCTCAAACTTTTCTAGCATGTCAGGAATAATACTAAATTAATGTGTGTTAAATATCAGTTCGATAACTTCAGCCATTTTTGAAATTTGGATGTTTTTCTGAAAAAATCATTGGCGCAACAGAAAAGAGCTAGAGGCTTCAAAATTTATATTTAGATTCATCTTTCATAATGATTTAATAAAAACAGTACTTTGGATTTCACAGATTAAGACTTTAGTGGAAATTCATGATTTTCTGGTTTTCGTCTCAAAACTGAAGGAAGCAAGATAGATTAAGTAGGCTAATAAATAAGGCTAGGATGTTTAGATTTAAATAGGTTGGAGGTCCGCTATGACTGTGAAGATATGAAAAGTTTCTTTTGAATACCTATAAAATTATAGCGATAGCGGATCTCAAAAGGGCCAGTTCAGAGCTCATCTACTGCATGCAGTGTAACTTAATTAATTCTCTCGCCCAAAATATTTAACTTAGCCACGTCAAAATTTTATTATCAATACTTACCTGCGTGCTGAATGCACGTTTAAATTAAGAGCTTCATCGGCCATCAGCAAAAGAAGCTATAAATTATTATGTAACTTGAAGTGGTGCGTTACTAGCCCAGCGGCTAGTCGGGAGAGCCGATTTGATCAGGCGTTCCCTTAGCCGTCCGCACCGCGGCTATATATATAAGAGCGCTGCGCGAGGAAGGAAGGCCCCAGTTCTCTCCAGACGCTGAATAGCACGTCAGCTGTGTCGGGAGTCGCGTCGCTTCGGTAGCACTGCTACAAACAGCCTCGGGTGCCGTATTAAATTACTAGATATACGCGGAACCATGAAATCATTTCAAGTGAAGGATTAATTCTGGGATGATTTTCATTATCTAGCTTCAGTTTGCGTATTGTCGTATTTTCACGTGCCGTCGCGGGACAGACATTCTACCAATTATTTACCGTGGCGTTTGATGAAATATTCTCATCAAATTTTGGCGAGCATTCTTGTTAACATTTAATTCGGACATTTATAGTTGCATCAGCGCATTAGACTCTGAACTGCTCTGTTAGTTAGGTTGTAGGGATACTTGTGTTGTTATCAGTGAATTTCAGAATATACTCAACTATTTTGGAAAATCGTTTTTGATTAGAAATCCCGGACAATCTCCTAATTCCTCAGAGCTATAAGCTGCAGCTATAATGGTATTCTCAGATGAAGTGGGCACTAGGATCTCCAATTACCGGCTTCATGTTTGGTTAAATCACTTTCTGGGAGCTAAAAAAGTAAATAGAGAGCCAGTGCTGAGAACGGCGAAAGACAGCATTAACAACATTCTAAAAGCCTGAAACTGATTCAACATTCAAACATTTGTATTGCATGCAAGCATTTATACAGCAATTATTTTAATTTTCACGAGTAACTCGCCGCCCCACAAGACCCTGTGAACGAGTATCTCATAAATGGTGAAGCTGGGCAAATGTACACACGCTACCGTCAATAGCATCTACAGAAAGAGGTAAGACAGGGAAACTATCACCAGGCGCTAAATAGTTGGACGCATACGACTCTTCACAAAACGTGGGGTGCAGAATCTTCACTCCTCTATACAGGACGATACAGCAAAATGCTGAGTGTTTCAGAGCACAAAGTTCATGGTACATCGTTGAACTTGGAGAACTGCAGCAGAACAATACTATGTGTACACTTGTGGAGCCAACGACATAATCAGTTACGAGTGCAGTTGGCACGGGACCATCGGGATTCGACTGTCAATCAATAGAAATGTGTCGGGTCTTCGGGTGGATGACAAATTTGCTACACTACGTCGATGGTCTTCACAAATGCCGTCACCAAGCTGAACAGCGGCTTCTCCTGTGCTTTGGGATGATGTGGTAGTAATCGAAGACACGCTGACAGCTGCGAACCAGCTGCATCCCTTCATGTTTCAAGGCTTCACCGATGCCAATATCATCTTTTGGAGAATAACTGTCCGTGTCTCGTAGCAGAAAAGTGCTACAGTGGTTTGGGGAGCATTATAGTGATCTTACGATGTCTCGGCGACCAAATTCAACCGATGTACATCTATGGAACCTATCTGAGTTCCTATCGGGAGCTAACAACGCGCACGCAAATGAGCGGCCCGATATTTGCGCGAATTACGTGACCTGGCGTCGACATCTAATGACACACACAAGTTATCAAGCACGTGGTAAGGTTTTGGCTCATCAGTGTAAATAGTTATATAAAAGATTTATGCGTGTAAAAACAAGCAATTAAGCAGGTGGTCACTTGTTCTACAACGTTGTTTCGCATATCAATGTTAAGTTTGTAGCCATCCGTCTGAAATATGAAACCCATTTCAGAAGGCAGTACAGGTATCAAATCACAGATATTTTCGTTGGCAACGCAAGTGATGCTTCACAAAGGGGAACATGGTTAACTGAAATGGAACAACGTTTTCTGAAAGATGTCCACGACAAAGGACACCTCGTTCTTTATCAGATATCATTTCCGATAAAGACAACAAATGCTGCAGTCCCTCAGGAGACTGTTTTTCGCAAATGAGAGCGACAAGAACCGCTTCATTTTGACGCTCATGTGGAAGTCTTCAGGAAGGAGGTATTCAAGTGCCACGAGAAGAAGATGCGGTTTCATTGGTAGCGGAGACTGCTATTTCCCAAGTTGCAGAGTCTGACAAAGTGGCGGTGTTGAGCAACGATATGGACGTCTCCTGAAGTGCCAAGGAAACAACTGCAGAACTTTTACTTCCATAAGGAGGCGAGAGGGAAACCAGCAGTAGTGTGGTACACCAGTAATTCATTAATTTGGATCGTCCATTTGTCCTTTTCAATCGGGCCTCCACAGGATGTGGTATCGCATCCTCTTTTTCTGGCCAAGTAAAATAGAAATTACTAAAGCTCGTGGAACAACAGCAAGCTGTGAATTTGTTAAACTCTCAGTATATCGAGACGTGATAACACAAGCAGGACACACCTGATGTTAGCACTATATGGAAATTCCAAATGCGCGACTTCGGACGAGCTCAGGTACGACTTTTTTCTGAAGTCTGCCCCAAGAAATTCTTCCAAACTTCACAGAATATGGTAAATATCTGACCACGAAAGGTGGCACTCATTCTGATCCTATCATCACGGGTGCCCAACCTTACATTACCATTCGTTGATTGGATTGATTCTCTAATGATGACCTAAGATATGACAATGGTACCTAGCACTGCATGATACCCAATAATTAACTATAACCTCACCCTTGCGTGTCACGTCACAGATAGGAAGAAAACGGCTACTGTTCTTATTATCTGCCCAGACTAACGCAAAGCTTTCTTGCCTTGTCACTTGCCTGGAACTTCTTCCCCTCTACCCTAAACCCATTACCCTTACAGATACTCGTATAAAAAATAAAATAGGGCAAGGTACAAATGAGAGGCAGAGAAAGAATCCATTAAGACAGAGAGAGGCGAATTAAAACTATTGAAGTTATTTGGTTGAGAACAAAACAGCTCGACAAACCACGGAAACAAGATAAAAATGAGTGTAGCCTGAATAAGACTCTGACGATGACTGTTTTGGTTTGGTGTTCTACAATTTATTCTTCATCCAAACCGGGTCAAGATTGGATCGAATGCGGTTCCCGTAAGAAGTGGGCACACACAACTTGTGCAGACGACAGCCCTTTTTACACCTGCGTTAACTGCCAATCAGACCCCTGTTTCTCTTCAGAATCAGAATGACTTGCCACAACTAAGAGCCTGTGAGGCTATCTAAAACTTTTTTAGAACATTACGTTTAAACGTTGTTTAAAAAATGTTAATTTTTGTAAAACTAAGAAATTTATTGGGACAATGTAAAAATTCATTACATTCATTTTTAAATTTATCTTTAGAATATCAGTTATTTGTTTTTATATGTTCGTACATTTTAAAACAATAAAAACCTTTCAAAATAAATGTTTTGGTTACTATTATCCTGAATTCTGGCAAGGTACCAGCTTCTCAAAGGCGTCTCAATTCGACCTGTAACTGTATCAATTTGACCCAGACTAGGTAAAATTGGTAAATGTGGCAAAGTTTACAAAAAAAATTTCACACCACAAATTTATTTTTATAAACCTTTCTAATGTACCAACTGATAGCCAAATAGTTACAGTAGCTGATTACGTTGGATTTGTTTCAGTACCGTTAAAGAGAAAAAAAGACAAAATGCAGGAAGCAAAAGGCGTATCAACTACACCCGGTCTGCTCTAATGGAGAGGCAGAAGCGCGCGCCACCACTTTACTCTACCAGTTGGAAGGAAAGATAATAAGTAATCATGAACAAATAGCTCTAAGGTGCTCAACGAAATGATATTAACTGAAACAATTATCACAATATGAGACCTTTTGGTCGACAATCATCAGTCATTCTAGTGCTGTTGAAACATGAATATAATGTCATTTTTACGCAAGCTGACGGTACTTCAAACGTGCGGATTGGACGAACAGTGAAAGATAATGGGGATTCGGTCGCAGCTGGAATGATGGCGTGTTATAGTAAACATAGACAAGTGCGAAGTGTTTCCGTTCATTTGCAAATAACTGCACAAACATGAACACTGCGCACCAATAACACTACAATACGTTTCTGTGCAGAAATTAGGTACCTCGGTGTCTGGCTGGACTGGAAATTAGCATGGATGGACTGCACAGAATATGTAACCAACCGACCAAACGCGAGGCTCAAACAGCTTTACCTAATGCTGATCAGGCTAAGCACACTGAGTAGGAGGGTGTTGATGTGGTTGTACATGGCACTGATTACACCTCGATGACGGATGCAGCTCCAGTTTGGGGTAACGCAGTTCGAACAAACCTACTTTCTGCAACGGCTCTTGAATTGGCATTTTGTCCCTCTGCCCAAAAACTCGTTACCCTTCGTTCGCTTTTTGACCACTTTTGTGATGCAATTCATTTTGCCCTAAACATGTTGCTGTATTAACATCAAAGTACTACTGAATGCTACAAGCTTGCTAAAGAAAATTCACTTCCTTAAATAATACATAAAATCAGAGATGACTGCTTCGAAAAATCAGAGACGACAGTTTTACAGCAAAAGGTTGAATCAAAATGCTACTTTTCATGTTGAAAGAAGTAGTTTACATCAGCTGGAATCACTATCTAGCAACGATCCAGAATTCAATTCAAAATAAAAGTTTAGTTAAATTAACTCCTTCAGAGCCAGGCGTCCGTAAGTAAAAGTTCAAAAGTTTTCGACCACCCTGAAGGTAAGATAAAAAATAACTAGTTATCAGATTCGAATGTCATTTCAATATAACGTTTAAGAATAGTGTTCCACGTTTTTAAAAATGAAATCGTTCAAAACATAACTTTCCGCTGTTATGCTGTTCACGTTCCAAGCACTGCATGCCGCTAATGTGGATTGTGGTGGCATAATATAATCTTTCCTCACTAGATTGTGTTTATAGCACGTCAACAAATCTGTAGAAACGGTTACAGGTTAGAAAGGGGGGGGGGGCAATTAGTTATGCATGAGATATCAAACAGTAAACTCCAGTGAGCACTCAGTGTAGTAAACATCGATAATGGCACGAAGAAAGGAGCTTTCAATAGAAAAACATTCTGACATTCTATCTTTAAGTACAGCCGGTCTTACTATGCGACAGACAGCACGTCAAGAACATATTTCCTAGGGATGTGTTCATTATACCTTGCAGAGACACGCGGATACTGACCAGAATATGGACCGACCTCGAAAAGGTAGGCCAAATGTCACTCAGAAAGCTATACCACATATATATATATATATATATAGTCAGAAGTAATCGCGCTCGCTTCAAAACAGTGCCAGTTTCATCAGCAAAACTCAACCATAATAAGGAAAAGGCCTGAGCGCAAGTACTGTGAAAAGACGTCTTCAGGCAGTGAACCTCAACGGACATGTGGTGGATAAGAAAATATTATTGACGGCTATTAATAGGCAGATGAGCCTACACTGGGCAAGACAACATGAAAGTTAGGCAACAAATCTGTGGAAAAAGGTACTTTTCACAGACGAATCCAAATTTGAGGTCTCTGGCACAAAGCGGTCCAAGGTTGGTTGCCGTTTGCAGGTGAACGAATGTTACACCAATGTTTATCTCCAACATTTAAACATGGAAGGGGTTCCCTCATGGTCTGGGAATGTTTTGGAGGGTTAAGACTGATGATCTTCTACATATAAACGGAACAATGAAAAAAGAGGATTACCATCGCAATCTACAGTATCATGCATAGCCACGCGAAAGACGTTTGATTGGCTAGCGATTCGTCCTGCAGGAAGGTACAGACCTAAACACACTTCAAAACTGTGTAAAACGTATTCGGCAAATATAGAAATAAAGGAGGAACTGAAAAATATGATCTGGCCGCCTTAATTCCCCAACTGAACTACTTTGGGATCACTTGAAGAGAGCAGTTAAATCAACGCCTATTACCATCGTTCAACACCTCTGGACCAGACTACAAGAGGAATGGCGGAATATCTCCGAGAAAACCCTGATGTAGCTGACAGCAACAATGCCTCACGTGTGCAGAGCTGTGATTAAAGCCACAGAAGGCTACTTTGAGAAGAGTAAAATTTGACAGGATGTATTTAGTTTCAGTAAAGGATTATTCCAAAACTGACCGAGGAGTATTTCTAACATTTCTGGATCCAATTTGTATTTTTTCTCAAAATCACTAATATTCAACAACTTTTGACCGGTAGTTTATATGTCAGTCGCTGTGCACTATCGCCTTTATTAAGCTTGGGACTGTCCAAGTAGGGCACTAACGGGTTAGTCGAAATGTGGCAATTTCAATATAGTTAATTGCTAGATTAACGGTGTCGGCGAGCTGCTGTATGACAACGAAATTCTTGCTTGCCGTGGATTCTGTATTAACACTTTCAGAGACACAGGCAATGTATGCAGCCGACCATCTGCCAATGTAGGAATGGCGTTATGCACAGACGCTGCAGCTAGCCCAGGAGGCATCACAGGTTCCATCCTCAGTTGTACACCCCTTGATAGCACTTAGTTTCTATGACAATGGTGTCCGGGATTGCAAGATAAAAAATACTAACTACAACCTTACCATTGCATGATCTGCTGCAGATAGCAAGAAAAGCGCTACTGTTCTTTCTACCCGCCCAGGCTTCCTTAGTTGGCACTTTTTTCCCTCTTCCTTAAACCCGCTAACCTTCGTTCACTTCTCTACTTCTGGCTCCTAGATTAGCCTGTAGTAGTAAGTAATCCTACTCAGAAATATGGACGACATTACAGCCCCATATCCCATGATCTTATCAAATGAAACTAACAATATGGAGGTGACAGTACAACTTTTGTGATGGTTATTATGTCGGTGTGTGCGAGGAAGAGCCCAATACACACACTATATTACATACATAGGGTGAGTCATAAATGAGGAAAAATATGTCGAGGACCGCATGCTGCTATGGGTAACACGTGACGCATCGTTGTTAGTTTTGTTGTCCTCGGCGTACTGTGTACGTAAAACAATAACACCTGTTTCCCATTGAACGAGATACCGACGAGCCACACGATCACGACATGTCATTCATCCATAGATACAACACATGACACACCAATGAGCTGATGTGTGTCTGTCAGCGAGTGAAACATACAAGAAACAACAAATTCAATCGTAATGTGCGTGAAATTGTATCAGAACTTGTGAATCACACGTTGCCGGCGGTAACGGATTGTACAGTCCCATGTTAGGGCATGTGTGCCCTGTAAGCGTTAAGAGAGGTCAACGGCGGAAATAAAACCGTGAAGTGCATGACGTGTTCTGCGCTGCTCACTCTGCCCGATACTCGCCGTGTCGACAGCTGCTAACGGCCGCGTCGCATTGTTACTGCAGTACCATGGCAAGTTCCACAAACGAGGAGTACGCCGACATCCACCTCACCTACGGGCTTGCAGTTGGAAGAGCTGACGTTGTAAGGCAACTGTATCACGAAAGGTTTCCAAGCCGGCGCTTTACATCCGCAAAAACTTTTTACTCTGTGGACAGGCGCTTGAGGGAGTATGGTGCATATGTAGCACCTCCACGACTTAGTGGTCGTGGCCGACCGTCGACGTACAGTGCGGATGACGAAGAAAAAGTGTTACAAACTTTTGCGGAGGACCGAACAGTAAGCACCAGGTCTCTCGCCACTGCGGCTGGAATGTCACAATCTACTGTTATGCGAGTACTCCATAGAGACCATTACCATCCCTTTCGCATGCAGAAGGTACAGGCATTATTGCCGGAAGACTACCAGAGGAGGCTGCACTTCCGCAACTTTATCCTACGGCGTCAGACTTACGACCAGCATTTTTCACGAACAATACTGTTCACCGATGATGTCTATTCCACCAAAAAGGAGGGTACAGTGAATTCGCATAATTGGCACGAGTGGGCGGAAGAAAACCCCACAGCTCAGTGATACAAGGGTACCAACAACACAATATCTGGTGTGGTATTACTGATCATCTTATAGGGCCGCATGTCCTACCACAAAGCCTTACAGGAGAGCGGTATCTGCGTTTCCTGGATGCTACATAACCGGAATTGTTGGAAGGCGCTAGTCTGGCCTCCTCTATGAACCTGTGGTACATGCATGATGGTGCCCCTGCTCGCTTCAGCGGCACAGTGCGACGCCACCTGGGCAATGCCTCCCCTTCGAATTGGATAGGTCGTGGAGGCCCTGTAGCATGGCCAGCAAGATCACCAGACCTGAATCCACTGGATTTCATTTTTGTGGGCCATCTGAAATCTGATTTATGAAGGAGAGGTTGTTGATGTCAACACCCTTCAACGAAGAATACAACATGCCTGTGATACTATGCAAAGAGATACAGACACACTGGATCGTGTTCAGCAATCCTTCGTGCAAAGAGCTCAACTTTGCACACACATCATGGCCATCATTTTGAACAGTACTTATAAACCGCCACTGCAGCTTCTGGTCATGAGTTTCTAGTTATTTTCGATTTGTAAGGGAGACCGGGGCACGTTGGCTACAGGGGCAGGATGGCCCAGTCGAGTTAGTTCATACAATAGACGGTAGATCGTGCTGGGAATCAATCAGCAGGTTGGTAGCACTGCCCGCTCCCTCTACAGGAGCAATATGGCCGGCGGAGCAGTTTTGGACAAGTTGTGTTAATTATCTGTTTTTGTACGCGTGTGAGTAAAATTCTACTCGTCGGTTAAATTTGTGTTACGTAAAGTTTGCTTACTTTAGGCGCAAGAGGTGAGTAGTATAATTAAACGTCGTAGTTTAAGGATTGTTTCTATGTGGCATAAAATCTAAATTGCTTCAGTGGGTTTTGTGACGTATAGAATTTCTTGTAAACACGGCGATTGGGCAGGTTGGCCCAGAGACGACGGGACACGATGGCCACCCGGGCCAACCTGCCCCATCCTATGTATTTTTTTAAACTCTATGAAAGATTTGTTATTTTTAATGATAATAATATTTAAAATTCGTTGAGTTTGTGAAATTACTAACATAATTTTCGAAGTTAAACATATTGTGATACGTTTCAGAGGTCAAAAGATCGTCATATTCACGAGATAAAAAGCGTTTTAAAAAGAATACACCAACCTGTAAATTTTGTTATAATCTTAAATAGCGATCTGAGTAGTCAGAATCTGGTTCATTTCTTTGTTTTTAGAACATCAGAGTCACGGCCTTAGTTTAAACCATTTGTTTTATCTATAGGAACATAAAAATGGTGTGAAATTATAAAAGAAACGTGAAAGACGAATGATTTCCGAAGACAACGATGCTAAAAGCAGTTTTAGAAGTAAAAGAGAAGGGAAGATCTGTGAGGGCTACTAGCGAGGTATTTGGGATTCCAAGAAAAACTTTGGGGAGGTACTGTGGTAAGTACAAACAGACCTCATGTCAGCCTACACAGTCAATTGTGTTTCAGGAAACTGAAACTGAACCTCAACCCATGCCAGTGGACCAAAACCCTCAGCCTGGAGGAGTCCTACAAATACTTAATGACAAAAAGAAGCCTTGGGATAAATTTGGCTATGATAAAAGATTTCAGGTATGAAATGTTGTTAACTAAAATTATTTTTATTTGCACATTTTTCAATTTCTAATTTTTTCTCTACCCCTGCCATTGTTATTGTATCTATTTCTACATCGTCTAGTGCAGTGTAGGCCTACTAATTACTGATTTCTCTCTCTCTCTCTCTCTCTCTCTCTCTCTCTCTCTCTCTCTCTCTCTCTGCCGGCCGGAGTGGCTGTGCAGTTCTGGGCGCTACAGTCTGGAGCCGAGCGACCGCTACGGTCGCAGGTTCGAATCCTGCCTCGGGCATGGCTGTGTGTGATGTCGTTAGGTTAGTTAGGTTTAATTAGTTCTAAGTTCTAGGCGACTGATGACCTCAGTAGTTAAGTCGCATAGTGCTCAGAACCATTTGAACCATTTCTCTCTCTCTCTCTCTCTCTCTCTCTCTCTCTCTCTCTCACACACACACACACACACATGAAAAGAAAAACTGTGCCTCTATGGGTAACTTAACTAGAGTTGTTTATTTTCAGATATTTAATTCCGAACAAGAAGATATGCTTGAACAATACCTCATGAAGGCAAGTGACATATATTATGGTCTTTCACCGATAGAATTCAGGCGGTTTGCGTATAGATATGCTATTGCATGCAACAATAAAATACCCCAAACATTGACCGAGACCGAAATGGCGGGAAGTGGTTGGTTCAAAGGATTCTTGAAGGGGCACCCTCAATTCTCCATTCGGACTCCTTAAGCAACTAGTTTAGCCCAGTGCACCAGTTTCAACAAGCATAATGTAGAACTGTTTTTTAATAATCTCGACATAGTTTTAAAAAGATTAAAAGTGACCCCTGCAGATATCTGGAACATTGACGAAACTGGAGTAACTAGCGTGTAGTCGCTCGAAGAGGTTTTCGCCAAATAGGGTGAGTACCATCGGCTGAGAGAGGGTCACTTGTTACGATCGCTTTTTCAGTTAGTGCGTTGGGTAATAGTGTGCCTCCATTCTTCATCTTCCCGAGGGTCAACTTCAAGCCTCATTTTATCCTTGACGGCCCGATTGGGTGTGGTGGAGCAGCTCATCCTTGGGGATGGATGAGGGAGACAAACTTTGCAAAATATATGAAACATTTTGTTCTACACGCTCGCTGCTCAAAAGAATGCCCCTGCTTGGTTTTGATTGATAATCACAGTTCACATCTCGAATCTGAAGTTCTTGATTATTGTAAAGATAACGGAATCACCTTTCTATCTTTTCCGGCGCATTGTAGCCACAAGCTGCAGCCTTTAGACAGAAGTGTTTATGGGCCTTTTAAAAAGTTCGTGAACTCAGCATGTGATGCATGGGTTACCAACAATAAACGGCCTATGACTATTTACGACATCCTGTCTATAGTGCGAATAGCACTTCCAAATGCTGCAACTTCCAATAACATAACCAGTAGATTCAAGGTAACTGGTATCAACCCCTTCAACAAAAATATTTTTACTGACAGTGATTTTATGCCTTCCTACACTTCGGATAGGCCAGAACCAAACACCGAAAACAGTCAACCAACCCGAGCTGAGATCAACGTAAGAGCGTTTCCAACTCCAGAAGAGGTCAGACCTTTTGAAAAAGCAGAGCCTAGAAAAAGTATGGGAGCAGCGAAAAGTAAAAGACTTTCTGCCATAGTAACAGACACTCCAGTAAAAAAAGCAGTCGAGAAAGAACAAAAAGGTGCAAAAGAAAAGAAAGCGAAAGCATTGGAAAGAAAACTTAAATCACAGGCTAAAAAAACACTTTTTCAAAAAGAAATTAGGAGCAAGTGTCGAATGAAATTAACTAAATCAACTGCAGCAGGCCTAAAACGCAAGAAGAAGCCAATGGAAGATGACGATGATGAAGATGATGATGACGACGATGAGGAAGATGATGATTCACTGTGCCTAAGGTGTCTCAAGCCTTTTTCAAACAGTCAACCTGGAGCACAATGGATTCAGCGCACAAACTGCAAGCGTTGAGCTCATCAGACATGCGTGAAAAATGAAATCCGTGGACTATTTTATGAGTGTTATAACTGTGCTGATCCTTTGGATGTGGACAGTGATTAAAGTTTATTGGTTTGTATTAAGACACTATAATTCCTAATAATTTAAAGCTTTCCCGTTGTCATAGTAAAATGTTAAGCATTTAACTCAATATTCAACTTGATTTGATGTACATTAAAGTATGTTTCTTCATAACTATTCGTTTCATTTTGATATCCTAAGGTATACCAGTTTAACTTATCAAAATATTACATGGGTCAACGTGCCCCAGCCTCTGGGCCAACTTACCCCGAGGTAGGGGCAGATTGGACCACTTCACATATGTCCAGTAATTGATTTTTTAAAAACTTTTTGACTCCTATTTTTAACACATTCCGGTCGTTGCCCGTAGAAACTACGAGCGCGCATTTATTGCCGTAACAGTCGGCGCTCGGAGATTCTCCGAGCGCCGCCTTCTCGATTATTATTTCAGGTTGCGGCGCATTATATCCGTGCAGTGACATCTGGAGTTGAGTGTTTCGGTCTTGTAGTACATCGGACGACCGCTAGATGGTGTTCCTGCATCCTCTAAGCGCTATGTCACTCAAAAAAGGCGCCAAAACAATTCCCGCGCATTCACTCTTGCAGTGTGCTTAGGTAGTTGTCTTTATCGCAAACGTTTGTCGTAAAATGGGGGACAGTTTGACTGAAGAGGAAATTCTGAGGCTGCTGGAAGAATCTGGATCTGAAATTGACGATGATGGATTTCAAACTGAAAATAGTTCTTCTGAAATAGATGGTAATTATAATGGTCGGTCATTGTGTTTACGAATCACAATTATAATCTCGGCAGTTTCACTGACTTATGTCATTTATTTCGAAGGTAACAACGAGTGGTCCGAAAATGAAAATGAGCCATCAGACGTATTAGAAGACTGTGAAGCTCCCATTCAAAAAGGCAGAGGCAGAATACAACAACAGCAGTCCCAAAACAACGTTGTTGAATGGGTAAATGACGATGTCCTACAACAATTACCGCTCTTTGAAGGCGTAAGTAATGTCTTGGCACCTTTGAGCGCCGAAAGCACTGAATTTGACTGTTGGAGCGTCTTTATTGACGCAAATGTCATCAAAAATATAAAGACAGAAACAAACCGCTACGCTGCAGCAACAATTTCCAAATTGCGGATGCAAAATAAAATAACTTCCAGGTCGCTTTGGGCCAATTGGTCTGCTGTGAAGCTACATGAGATGTATCAGTTTTTTGCTATAATTATTCACATGTGCCTTGTACACAAACCAAATATTACGGACTATTGGAGCAATGACCTAATGCTAGATTCCTCCTTACCTGCAAAAATCATGAAAAGAGACAGATTTAGGTCAATTTACTTTATGCTTCACGTAAATAACGACAATTATGTACGAAGGGGTCAACCAAACCATGATCCTATACACAAAATCCGACCTTTTTTTGATAACTTTGTACTGAAAAGCAAGAACAGTTTTTCTCCTGGCGAGAATCTCACAGTTGATGAAGGTTTATGTCCATTCAGAGGGAGAATTCGATTTCGAGTATATATCAAGAACAAACCGAGCAGGTATGGTATAAAATTTTTCATTCTAAGTGATTCAGCAACAGGATATGTTTTGAACTGTGAAGTGTACACCGGTGCAGGTGAAAAAGACAACAGTGCAGATTCAGTGGTGCTACGTTTGTGCAACAGTTATCTACGTAAGGGTCGTACATGGACCGCTTTTATACTTCTGTAAAATTATTTGAAAAGTTGTTTGATGAGGGCACATCTGCTGTTGACACAGTAATGAGAAACAGAAGAGGCCTACCACAGGAATTCAAACAGAATAAACTATGAAGAGGTGAAATCGTATTCAAGAGAAAAAATTCCGTGCTAGCACTTCACTGGAAAGATACTAGGGATGTGTTTGCCCTTTCTACCAAACACAGAATGACAAGTAGTGTTACTAAGACAAAATCCAAGGCTGGAATGGTAGAAAAACTGAAGCCTGAACTCATACTTGATTATAATAAAAATAAAACTGGTGTTGATCATGGAGATCAGCTGGTGACCTACTATTATTTTCAACGACGAACAATGAAATGGTGGAAAAAGGTATTTTTTCATGTATTTATGATGTGCGTGGTCAATTCTTACATTCTGTACAAGAAACTTCGGCCTGTCTCTCACAAACGAACCAGCTTGTTTACTTTTATGGTGAACCTGGGAAAACAAATACTGGATAAATCCGGCGAAGTTTTCAACGAAAATGAAAAGCAGGGTTCGGCAGCAAACAGGCTAACAGCAAGGCATTTCCCCACTCACGTCCCATCGACAACAAGCAAGAAATATGCATCAAGATATTGCATTGTTTGCTCTGAGAAGGGCGCACGGAGTACTGGCAAACGAGTGAGAAGGGAGACGAGATGGTGGTGTGAAGAATGTAATGTAGGATTGTGTCTACCTGACTGTTTCAAGCAATATCACAAAGAGACAAATTTTACTCAATGAAAAGAGTTGTAAAAATTCAATGAAATAATTTTGTACATTTATTTTATAATAAATTCTGATTTCTTGCAATTTCAAACTTTTTTTCTACCTCTGAATCATCTAATTTTCAAAATATAATAATTCTGTAAATATATGATATCTTACAAAAAACTTTAAACAAATGTTTAGATATAGGATGATAACACACACATCAGTTAAAAGGTTTTGCTTTCCTTCATTACCTTTTGGTCAGGAGCCATGTAAAAAAGGCGCAAAAGTCTACGACTTCTGAGGGATAGCAGTAGTATCTGTGGCCCGTCTGCAATGTGTTAAGGTTAATAACTGTGATCCAGATTCAGTAAGACTGCTCTAAATATTTAGCAATAATTTCATAAATTTAAATATGTAAAAAGAACTAATATAATTTTTTAAAAAATATGGCCAACGTGCCCCGGTCTCCCCTACAACTGTACTGTATTCGTATGTATTCACTGCCACATGCCTGTGTAGTTGTATTTTGTATTCTGCATCTACGTATGTACTCGTTTCTTAAAACTAAGTATGGGACACAAAAACCACATTATAAAACATGCATGTACAGTAGTGCAGCCCCTCCTCAAGTTCCTTTCCCTATGCCAACTAGTCAGCGTAACCGGTACGAGATAGATGTGGGCGCTGTCACTGTACGCAGTGTCACGCAGACCTTCGCTTGACACCGCATGCCTCGCCTTCTCGTGAGCGGCTAGACTACCTACAACACTCGCATGTTGTGCCCTGTAGCCGATTTGTCCCCTTGGCCAATGTCGGCCTATAGCAACACCCAGAAGTCCACTTCATACTAGAAAATTTTTACCATTCAATTGCATTGTCATTTATTGACATAGGAACATGCGGAAAACGAATTTATGTTTGTAGCTCAGTGTGTGACAATTTCCACGGCGTATTTTTGCTTATTTATGACTAACCCTGTATACAGGGTAGTCCATTGATATTGACTGGACCAAATATCTCACGAAATAAGCATAAAACGAAAAAACTACAAAGAACGAAAATAGTCTAGCTTGAAGGGGGGAAACCTGATGGCGCTATGGTTGGCCTGCTAGATGCCGCTGCCATAGGTCAAACGGGTATCAACTGCGTTTTAATAGGAACCCCCATTTTTATTACATTTTCGTGTACAACGTAAAGAAATATGAATGTTTTAGTTGGGCCACTTTTTTCGCTTTGTGATAGATGGCGTTGTAACAGTCACAAACGTGTAAGAATGTGGTATCACGTTACATTCCGCCAGTGCGGACGGTATTTGCTTCGTGATATATTACCCGTGTTAAAATGGACCGTTTACCTATTGCGGAAAAGGTCGATATCGTAATGATGTATGGCTATTGTGATCAAAACGCCCAATGGATGTGTGCTACGCATTCTGCTCGGTATCCTGGACGACATCATCCAAGTGTCCGGACCGTGCGCCGGATAGTTACGTTATTTAAGGAAACAGGAAGTGTTCAGCCACATATGAAACGTCAACCACGACCTGCAACAAATGATGATGCCCAAGCAGGTGTTTTAGCTGCTGTCGCGGCTAATCCGCACATCAGTATCAGACAAATTGCGCGAGAATCGGGAATCTCAAAAACGTCGGTGTTGAGAATGCTACATCAACATCGATTGCACCCGTACCATATTTCTATGCACCAGGAATTGCATGGCGACGACTATGAACGTCGTGTACAGTTCTGCCACTGGGCACAATAGAAATTACGGGACGACGACAGATTTTTTGCTCGCGTTCTATTTAGCGACAAAGCGTCATTCACCAACAGCTGAAACGTAAACCGGCATAACATGCATTATTGGGCATCGGATAATCCACGGTGGCTACCGCAAGTGGAACATCAGCGACATTGGCGGGTTAATGTATGGTGCGGCATTATCGGAGGAACGATAATTGGCCCCCATTTTATCGATGGCAATCTAAATGGTGCAATGTATGCTGATTTCCTACGTAATGTTCTACCGATGTTACTACAAGATGTTTCACTGCATGACAGAATGGCGATGTACTTCGAACATGATGGATGTCAGGCACATAGCTCGCGTGCGGTTGAAGCGGTATTGAATTGCATATTTTATGAGAGGTGGATTGGTCTTCGTAGCACCATACCATGGCAGCACGTTCACCGGATCTGACGTCCCCGGATTTCTTTCTGTGGGGAAAGTTGAAGGATATTTGCTATCGTGATCCACCGACAACGCCTGACAACATGGGTCATAGACAGGGTGTTCAAAATGGTTCAAATGGCTCTGAGCACTATGCGACTGAACATCTGAGGTCATCAGTCGGCTAGAACTTAGAACTAATTAAACCTAACTAACCTAAGGACATCACACACATCCATGCCCGAGGCAGGATTCGAACGTGCGACCGTAGCGGTCGCTCGGTTCCAGACTGTAGCGCCTAGAACCGCACGGCCACTCCGGCCGGCTATATAGGGTGTCCCAGCTATCTTGTCCACCCAAAATATCTCTGGAACAATAACAGCTATTGGAAAACGACTTTCACCGGTATCAATGTAGGGTTGGGGCCCATGAATGTACATATTTGGAAACATTCTAAAACGAAAGCATATGTGTTTTTTAACACAAACTTATGTTTTTTTTTTAAATGGACCTCCTGTATTTTTTCTTCAGCAATCCATAGCGTGACAAAGCACATACACAATGGCGTTGATTGCATCGCAATATTCCCATTACATCCCGAGATATTAAGACGCGAAGTTGACGCTTGAAACACCCGACATGCGCTGCTAGCGCACGTCCTGAGGCTCAGGTGTGAACCCCATGCTGCCCGTAATCGTGATGTGATTGACATGTGTAATCACACCTCCATACTTACCAAGAGGTTCGACACGAATAATAATAACAACTCTCATAAGCACATAATGGTTTCCCTCTTGCACGTTTTACGTATCTACGTACACAATATGAACCAGTACCGATCGGTGTACAGCCGTCAGGTTGTCTTATTTATCCTGCACACCCAAAATAAGGTTTATCTAATGCGTTATATGACCCATTGTGCCTGTCGCGCAGGGCCTCGCTCTACCTAGTCATGTGTCCAACGTAGTTCCCACTACTGCCACAATTACCACTTCGCCTTGTTTATGATTTGCGACCCATGCAAACTCCTGTACTCCACCACCCTCCGAGCATCCTATTTGTTGTTGCTTTGGCGTGCAGTACAGCGCTTGCCAGTGTAGTCGTGCATCAGTGTAATCTAGTGACGGCACGGATGTAGTACACATTGTGAATAAACGTTGTGTTGTGGAACTTATACTGTACAGTATAATGTAAACACATGAAGATATGGTAGAAATGCTGCTGATCTATGGATAATGTACGTTGACATGAAATACGTTATGAGACTGCTTGTTTGTTGATAGTACTGTTAGCGATCATTATGATTATTAAGTTAATATGTCTGTTTTCTACCCTACTCTACATACCTGTACTGTATCCTGTTGTAGGTGGACGAAATGCTGTTCAGGCAAAAGACTGTAGAGAAGTCGATTCCCTGACAAGCCATCGCCTTCGCGCCGGATGTTTGGTCGTCTCACATCTCGTCTACGTGAAACGGGAAGCTTAAATCCAAGACCTCGACATCGTCCTAGAACACGCACAGATGAACGTGCTGAAGTTGCTGTGCTCGCTACCATAGCTGTGAATCCTCAAATCAGCACACGTCAAATTGAACGTGAAGTTGGTGTGTCGAAATCAAGTGCACAGCGTATTTTTGAACGTCATAAATTTCATCGTTACCATGTTCATTTACACCAGGATCTTCATGGAAATGACTTCCGCAATAGGGTAACATTTTGTCGGTGGGCTCAGCAAAAACTTCCGACTAATCGAAATTTTTTTGCAGATGTTCTCTTTACCGACGAGGCATCATTCTCCAACAAAGGAATTGTCAATATGAGGAATATGCATTATTGGTCTGCAGACAATCCAAAATGGCTCCGTCAGGTAGAGCATCAACGTCCGTGGAAAGTTAATGTTTGGTGTGGGATTATTGGAGATACCATTATCGGACCTTTCTTTATAAATGGCATCCAAAATGGCAGACAATACTCCAGATTTATACGACACAATCTTCCTGTTCTCTTGGACACCGTACCTCTGAACCGGAGAATGGTCATGTGGTATCAGCATGACGGATGCCCTGCACATAACGCCTTAAGAGCACGACGACTTCTGAACCGTAAGTTCCCTGGTAGGTGGATAGGACGAGGTGGCCCAGTTAGGTGGCCTGCCCGATCTCCGGACCTTACACCACTGGATTATTTTCTTTGGGGAGCAGTAAAGGATGCTGTTTACCAACATGAACCAACAACACCAGAGGACATGAAGTAACGCATTATTGATGCTTGTACAGCCATCAAAGAGGAAACAGTAGCACGAAGTATGGCATCCTTCATCCGCAGAGTGACCCTATGTATGCACGCCAATGGGCATCATTTTGAGCAAGAGATGTGAACGCTATGTTTAGTATATAGTGGTGGTATCACAGTGGAAGTGTCTACAAAGGGCCATTTTACCCAGTGATGTTAAGAAACCTTTGTTTGCAACAATTTGTCATTTAACGCATTAGATAAACATAACATTGATAATTATGTGATAATAAAACTAATTGGTTAAAAATGTTTACATTCATCTTCTATGTCTGCCTGAACTTTCCAAATCAAAACATTTTTACCTAAACAACAGTAAAACTTTTAGTCCACTTGCTCGTTTCACTAAAACCATCAACATGAATTTTACTATTACGAGTGAATGATTAACTGTCACTTGCGCTAGATCTACAGTAAAGTAAAGTTATAAAGTTGAACGGCATTACCTTTTTAGTAACGGATTAACGATAAGCGAAGTTAACTTTGTGACTAACGTTGCGGTACACAGATATGTTACAGAACCGCATCAGCCCTAGCCTATGGGATAAATACCTGCTGGAATGTACGACGTTAATGCAGGATGGCAGCAGACCGTATTATTCGTTTCGGACCTCTTGGTAAGTATGGAAGTGTGATTACGCATGTCAATCACATCGCGATTACGGGCAGCATGCGGTTCACGCCTGAGCCTCAGGACGTGCGCTAGCAGCGCATGTCGGGCGTTTCAAGCGTCAACTTCGCGTCTTAATATCTCGGGATGTAATGGGAATATTGCAATGCAAACAACGCCATTTTGTATGTGCTTCGTCATGCTATGGATCGCTGAAGAAAAAATATAGGAGGTCCATTTAAAAAAAACATAAGTTTGTGTTAAAAAACACATATGCTTTCGTTTTAGAATGTTTCCAAATATGTACATTCATGGGCCCCAACCCTACATTGATACCGGTGAAAGTCGTTTTCCAATAGCTGTTATTGTTCCAGAGATATTTTGGGTGGACAAGATAGCTGGGACACCCTGTATATTACGTCAGTCGCTATGCACTAAGTAGTTGATCGCCTTTATTTGGCTTGGAACAATCCGAAGTCAATCGAAACGAGGTAAAGTCTATATCGATATTTACTAAATATTAACAGCGTCAGAGGGCTGAAAGAGATAATGTACTGGCGAGGTGCAGGCCACATGCAGCCACAATTTGCGCTAACGGTAGGGGATGAAAAAAGAAAGGTGCAGCAAACGCCGGCGCAGAATGTGGCTTGTCACATGGCAAACAATAGCTCTAAGCCGATCTGTTAAACGAAACTGCATTAAGTAAAACAATAAACAAAATGTAAGACCTCTTGGTCGACACGTTGGGATAAAAATTTTACTCGAGTTTCACACAGTTTGTCGCTGGCTGAAAACCATGGACTGTACTAGTAGTATAAGATCAGGAGGGTTCGGTCGCAGCCGGAACGTTGACAAGTACGAAGCAGTTCTCTTCACTCGCAAATCGAAACAACTGCATAAACATCAAAACTGCACGCAAATCACACCACACACACGCCCAATACGTTTCTCTGTTAAAGTTGGTTAGCTTGCTGTCTGTATGGACTGGAGACTAATGAGGGCGAATCACACAGAACACACAGCCAACTGAGCATACGCAAGCCTTGAACAGTTTCACCCAATGCTCAACACGGAAAGCCCCATAAATAGGAGGGTGTTGATACGATTGTACATGACACTGATTGTACCTCGATGAAGTACGCAGGTCCTGTTTAGGGTTAGGAAGCTCCAACATGCCTGCACCATCTCCAGGTCATACAGAACAAGGTGCTATGTTTCGTAAGCAATGCTTCACTATACACCCGCACCACGGACCTTCATAGATAATACCACCTTGAGCCTCTCTCGGAGGTAGGGGAAAGTAGCCTATATTGTACTGCCATCTAACTTGTACCGTACATCTTTTACTATCCGATATCTAGTGAGGCCAGCATGAACTGCGTGCTGCTTAGAGCCATAGTGTCTGTTGTGAGCTCTGAGAGCTCAGGAACGGATCGTCTGACGACAGCGTTGTTTATCCTGTAGTTTTCATGTTACGTTTTGTGTACGCGGCGAAGGGAATTATTGTTGTACCGTAGGTGGCAACAAAATGTTTTGATTATGGATGCATACACATGAAATAGCCATAGTTTCCATAGTCAAGAATCTGTCATTCGTTAAGGATTGACTGTAGGAGTGATAAAGAGAAAATGACGACGTAGCCTATTATGTACCACAGTATGCTTTCGATATTGTACCGGTACAATTTAATGCCTTGCCTTGTGCAGTAAGCTTTAAACAATGTGTTTAGCATTATTACTGCAACATAATGGTTAGAAATGAGGTGGTGAACCTTGTAATGCGTTGATCATCCTAAGTTATTAAGTCAATAATAATTCTCAATTACAGGATGCCAACAGAAAACAGCGTATCTAAGCACATGACAACATTTTCAAAAGACAGGGAACGCACATACCATATACCACAGGCTATTTACACAAAAATGCACCCGAAAACTGACAAAAAAACAGAGGCATATACCAGAAAGCAAGTATATATCAACTACAGTGTAACCCTTGTGAAGGCAGATACATAGGACAGAAAGGTAGAACATTAGATCCCAGACGCAAACAACATCTGACAGGCTGGAAATACGGGGTAAACCACTCACATTTTTAGAACACCTACGAGAACATAACCACAAACAAACCACTACAGGAGGAGGAGGAGGAGGAGGAGGAGGAGGAGGAGGAGGAGAAGAAATGAAATAAATAGATCAACAATAAAAGACAATGAACTATTTGATAATCTAAAAATAACAAAACTGTATCGTTACAGATACCACAAATGATGCCTTAGAGCAAGGAAAAGGCGTAAAGCGTCTGGCAAAAATAAATGACGTTGCAGCAAGAAAAGGCGGTTTTATATACAAAACAAGTATTTCTGTGTTTGCTGCGGAGGATGGCCACGGAAACAAACTTTTAATACTTCTTGTTTTGTAATTTTTTTGTTGGCTTAGGTACATATCTATCAACAATTTCATTCATTTTCTACGTCTGTTTGGGTTACCACATACATTTACAATACTGAAGTATTTTTTCTGATTCGTTCATCATTTCAATTTTCTTGAAATTGTAAAACATGCTTCTTAAGCCAGTTGTAAACAATTAGGCTACACTTTTCTTAATAATTAAACGAACCTGTTCCAAAATACAGTCACGAGGCATCTCGCCCACGCATGATGCGGCATCTCACCTACCATAGGATGAGACATGGCAAAACACACTCTTTTACATACTGTTTAATAAGTCCGATTTCATTTATGTACTCATGTTTACAGGAGCGATCATTTCTGAAAGACGAGAAATGTGTGTCCAACATTTGGCAAGTTTTACACTTTTACATACACGATCGCTCAGGAGTTTTCGAACGCCCTGAAAGTGAGATTAAAAAACACTATTAGCCATATTGTTTTCACATTTCCATGCTCAACATAACGCTTAAGAGTAGTGTTCCACGTTTTTTAAAAATGAAATCGTTCAAAACATAACTTCTCGTTGTTATGCTTAGTTCCAAGCCCTGCATGCCGCTCTTTTGCACTGTGGTGGCATAATTTAATCTTTTGTCACTACGTGGCTTTCATAGGTCGTCAACAAACCTGTAAACACGATTATACGTATGAAGGGGGCATGTAGTTATGCAAGAGATATCAAAGAATGAAATTCAATGAGCTCTCAGTCTAGTAAACATAGATAATGGGACGGAGAAAGGAAATTTCGACAGAACGTTCTAGAATTGTGTCTGTAAGTGCAGACAATGCGAAAGTGCAGTTACTATGCGAAAAACAGCACGCCAAGAACACATTTCCTTGGGATGTGTCAATTATACCTTGCATGGGCACGCGGATACTTTAAGAATTTTGTGACAAACTTTATCGCTTGATATTTATTTCATGCTTGATGTGAAAGTATAGTTTGTTTCTTTCTTGTATTGATGGTCAATATTTACACTTCTATGTAAATAAATTTTCCCCATAATTTTGTACTTATAATATAAGCCAATTTAAATGTTTAATTTCTGATGAAAGCACTCACAGAAGTGTCTAAACCAGGTCAAAAGACTTCATTTTGCGACCGACGGCTGTAACTGTTTTACCTTTAGCTCCATTAGAGCTTAGTGAACATAAAGAAACAAGAGAATACTTAGTAATAGAATTACAGAGGGGTGGCTAATACAATCATGAAATTAAATCGATATGTAATGTAGGTAGTTTGTCATTAGTTAACATGTAAAAGATCATGGGATTTCAATCGCAGTGGACGACTGCGTGTTATACTAAACGTCGACAAGTGCTAAGCAGTTCGCAGTTCTGTTCATTCTCAAACCGACGCAACTGCATCAACACCAACACCGCGCACAAATAATATTACACAGACACACATTGCAGAAGTTAGGTACCTCAATGTCAGGCCACGCTAGACATATATCTGTCCCACCTTCGCGTATAGACGTATTTACAGATCTCCCTCGACCAACATGTCATGAACAGCAGAGGCTGCCACCCCCTCCGCCACTTTGATCATGTTTCCATTTATAGCCACTCCCAGTTTACTTCTGTTGTGCTACGGACGCAGTAACTAGGTACGTAAGCAGATCAGACACGGACAGGGGATCACCTTATCGAAGATACAGGCTGAGTAGCGAAAAGCCACTCAGATAAGCGGAACTGACAAATGGCAGATTATTTTGATACAGACCCTGTGAACCAGTATCTCGTAAATGGCGAAGCTGCGCAAATGTTCGCATGGTACCGTCAATAGCATCTTCAGAAAGAGGTAAGACACGGAAAATATCATCAGGCGCTAAATGGTTGGACGCATACGGCTCTTCACAAAACGTGGGGTGCAGAATCTTCTCTCCTCTGTACAGGAGGATACAGCAAAATGTTGGTGCACGCTCAAGTGTTTCAGGGCAGAAAATTCGTGGTAGGGGAAAGTCCCCCAAAACGGGATAGGCGGGCAAAACGGGATATTGAGCCTCGGAACTCGACTGTTGGTGTTATCTCGCGGGAGACAGGCCAAACTGGTTCCCGACCGCCATGACAGCATTCTGAGTTCATCTCTCAACGCTAGCCACGTGTTTCGCGAAGAAATATTTTTTCAAAATTTTCTAGTGAGATTTTTACTTACTTTGAACTTTTTTCGACTGCAGAACAGCTATCCTTGTGTTTCTCCGTCCTTCGGAACAATTCCGCTAAGTGCTGTGTTTTGTTCATGGCTCTTTGAACAACAATTTCATGTAGTTAAATATTGCTAGTGAGTAACGGTTCAAGGGTCAGCCATTTATGTTGTCAAAAGCATCACGGTCTGTCATAATGGGACACTTTTGGGGTACCCAAAAACGGATACAATTTTGATGTGTCCCGTTTTACCCGACTATTTCCATTAATGTTTTCGCAATGTGTTTAAGTTATTTGAATTGAAATAGGTAATGAATTATAATAGGCCTATGTACAATCACAACTAAAGTTTAACCATATTTTCTTTGGCAATTTTTAAACGGTTAATAGTTTATTTTAGTTTCAGAATACGCCTACAAGATGCCTCGCTATTATCAGCGAACTTCATCTAGAAATAGCTGCGACGAGCAGAGCATGGCAGAGGCTGTTCGAGATGTTTTAGAAGAAAGGAAGGGTTTTTTGAAAGCTGCCCATTCATTTAACGTCCCTAAATCTACACTGGAGAGAAAAGTGAAAAAGGCACGCTTACATGCTTTGACACCAGAAGTGGCTGCTGTAAAAAAGCTCGGCAGGTTTGAAAACGTCTTTACTGCAGATCAGGAAAAACAGCTAGCTCAACATGTACTGATATTAGAAGAAAGGCTCTTTGGAATTAACCTAACCGACATGAGAATCCTAGCTTTTGAGTTAGCTGAAATTAACAATATTCAGCACAGTTTTAACACCGTTAAAATAATGGCGGGTAAACACTGGTTGTACCATTTTCTTGGAAGAAATAAAACCCTTAGTCTGAGAAACCCTGAAGCTACGTCGATGGCTAGAGCAAAAGGTTCAATCGCGTTGCCGTGAAATAGTCTTATGACCTATTGGCGTATCTCTATGAAAAGTATAAGTTTCCTCCCAATGACACTTACAATGTTGATGAGACTGGGATTCTCACAGTTCCTAACAAGCCTTCTAAAGTTCTAGCGTTGCGAGGTAAAAAGCAAGTGGGAAATTTGACATCAGGTGAGCGAGGAGTCTTGGTCACAGTAGAAACCAGTGTAAGTGATGCAGGGAATTATCTTCCTCCCATGTTTGTCTTCCCCAGGCAAAGAGGAAACCCGAGGCTAATGGATGATACTCCACGAGGCTCTTTCGCGGCATACAACAAGACAAGCTGGATAAACAAGGAAACATTCATTGTGTGGTTCAAGAAATTCGTTCAGATAGCAAATCCTTCCCATGAAAGTCCTGTTCTGCTGTTGCTTGATGGTCACTGCAGCCACACTAAAAGTATCGAACTAATAAATCTGGCAAGAGAAATTAATGTTATCATGCTGACTTTGCCTCCCCACACTACGCATCGACTTCAGCCATTAGATGTTACAGTTATGTTCCCATTGAGCACCTTCTACGAGCAAGAGGTTCGCAAGTGGATGTTCAACCATCCTGGCAGCGGGATTACTATCTACGAAGTAGGAAAGCTGTTCAATGCACCATTTCAACGAGCAGCTCTTGTCCAAACTGCTGTGAATGGGTTCAGGAAAACAGTCGTTTTTCCATATAACCCAAATGTCTTTCCTGTATATCTCTTTGTTCCTTCTCTTCCAACAGATCACCCGTTGCCGGATGCTCAGACCATGACGTCCCAACAACCATTAAATCTGCAACAAAACGAGGCCAGATCCGAAGGATCTTCAAGTTCAGTCATAGCATCTAAGAGTTTGCAGTCATCACAACCACGAGAGACAGTATTGAATGAATCACCTAGGCTAGTGACGGGGGCACCGATAACACTAACACAAACGCAGGACTTATCCAACCATCCACTTCAACAGGAAACGAAGGACTTGGGCTAGTATATCGTCCTTCACTGCCATTTTCTGTATCACCCAAAGAAATTCTACCTCCACCACGAATGATTGGACCAAGACCTCAAAATAAACACAATAGGAGAAGAGGGAAAACAACAATTACAACAGGAAGCCCATATAAACTTAAGTTGGAAGAATAAGAGCGTGAGAAATCAGAACGAGAAAGAACTCAAAAGCTGAAGGAAAGGGATACCAAAACAAATCTCTTCAACGTTCCGAGGACGAAACAAACGAGGCGTAAGAGAAAACCAAGTGGAAGTGCAAAACAGGCACATAAAGTTAAGACATGTTACTCTGAACCTGAAACTAAACCACAATCATCATTTGCAAAAATCGAAGAAAATGGACCTAACATAAGAAAACCTAAAAACAAATCATCAGCTTGCCAAGGTTGCACGTTGTCGTAGTCTTCATAAGATGAAGCTCTAAAACATGAAGCACGTATTTACTGTAACGCTCTGTTTATTGAATCGAAATCTGGAGAAGGCTGCATACAATGCTCGAGCTGCCAGGGATGGACCCACGAAGCCCGTTCCAAAGCAGCAGAAGAAGAAGAAGACACATTTTTATGCGATTTCTGTGTTTCATTAAAAAGTTTCTTCCTATAAAAACGAAGCCCATTTTTGTTCTAAAAACTAAATCAAAAGTAAAAATCAGCAAAAACCTAATAACATACGAATCTCTATCCCTTTTTACCCACCCTTGGTAGGGTAAAACGGGATCGTGTACGATTTTGTGAAACCAGTATTTTTCACATAAATATTATTGAACAAATGTGACAAAGGTATTTAAAGTAGTTGAAAAAGTGCATACTTTTAAATGGTATCTAACTTTGGAATGTACCTTGTACTCAATAAGATATAAAGCGAAAAACAGACAAGCTATCACGTTTTGGGGTACTTTCCCCTACATTGTTCGAGGTCTGCAGCACATGTTGAGCGAACGACATAATCAGTTACGAGTCCAGTTGGCACGGGACCATCGGGATCCGACTGTCGATCAATGGAAACGTGTCGGCTCTTCGGGTGAATGACAATCTTGCTACACTAGGTTGATGGTGTTCACAAATGCCGTCATCAAGTTGAACAACGGCTTGAAACGCGCATCGTGCCACGGACTCAGGCTGTGTGACAGTATTATGCTGTGTGAGACATTCTCCTGTGCTTGGAGACCGTGCTTGTAATCGAAGACACGCTGACAGCTGCGAACCAGCTGCATCGCTTCCTGCTTCATGTCTTCACCGATGCCGATATCATCTTTTAGGAGAATAATTGTCCGTGTCTCGTAGCAGAACCGTGCTACAGTGGTTTGGGGAGCATTATAGTGAACCCACAATGTCTCGGAGACGAAATTCAACCGATTTACATGAATGGAACCCATCTGAGTTCCTATCGGGAGCTATCAACGCGCACGCAGATCAGCGGCCCGATATTTACGCGAATTACATGACCTGTCGTCGACATCTAATGACACATACCTCTAAAAACCTACCAACTAACTGTCGGATCCCTAATACGCTAAGTAAGTGATGTATTTCGTTCCAGTGCCGTACACACAACTTATCAAGCACGTGGTAAGGTTTTGGTTTATCAGTGTATAAAGATTTGTGCGTGTAAAAACAAGCGATTAAGCAGGTGGTCACATGTTCTGCAACGTTGTTTCGCATATCAATGGTACGTTTGTAGCCATCCATCTGAAATATGAAACCCATTTCAGGAAGCAGTACGGGTATCAAATCACAGACATTTTCGATGGCTACGCAAGTAATGCTTCACAAGGGAAACATGGTTAACTGAAAGATCTCCACGTCTAAGGACATCTCGTTCTTTATCAGATATCATTTCCGATAAAGACAACAAATGCTGCAGTCCCTCAGGAGACGTTTCTCGCAAATGAGAGCGACAAGAACCGCTTCATTTTGACACTCATGTGGAAATATCAGGATGTAGGTATTCAAGCGCCACGAGCAGAAGAAGATGCGGATTCATTCCCAAGTTGCAGAGTATGACAAAGTGGCAGTGTTGAGCAAGAATATTGACGGAACCTAAGGCGCCGAGGATAAACTACACCACTTGTACTTCCATAAACAGGCAAGAGGGAAACCAGCAGTAGTGTGGTACACCAGTAATTCATTAATTTGGATCGTCCATTTGTCCTTTTCAATCAGGCCTCCACAGGATGTGGTATCGCATCCTCTTTTTCTGGCCAAGTAAAATAGAAATTACTAAAGCTCGTGGAACAACAGCAAGCTGTGAATTTGTTAAACTCTCAGTATATCGAGACGTGATAACACAGGCAGGACACACCTGATGTTAGCACTATATGGAAATTCCAAATGCGCGACTTCGGACGAGCTCAGGTACGACTTTTTTCTGAAGTCTGCCCCAAGAAATTCTTCCAAACTTCACAGAATATGGTAAATATCTGACCACGAAAGGTGGCACTCATTCTGATCCTATCATCACGGGTGCCCAACCTTACATTACCATTCGTTGATTGGATTGATTCTCTAATGATGACCTAAGATATGACAATGGTACCTAGCACTGCATGATACCCAATAATTAACTATAACCTCACCCTTGCGTGTCACGTCACAGATAGGAAGAAAACGGCTACTGTTCTTATTATCTGCCCAGACTAACGCAAAGCTTTCTTGCCTTGTCACTTGCCTGGAACTTCTTCCCCTCTACCCTAAACCCATTACCCTTACAGATACTCGTATAAAAAATAAAATAGGGCAAGGTACAAATGAGAGGCAGAGAAAGAATCCATTAAGACAGAGAGAGGCGAATTAAAACTATTGAAGTTATTTGGTTGAGAACAAAACAGCTCGACAAACCACGGAAACAAGATAAAAATGAGTGTAGCCTGAATAAGACTCTGACGATGACTGTTTTGGTTTGGTGTTCTACAATTTATTCTTCATCCAAACCGGGTCAAGATTGGATCGAATGCGGTTCCCGTAAGAAGTGGGCACACACAACTTGTGCAGACGACAGCCCTTTTTACACCTGCGTTAACTGCCAATCAGACCCCTGTTTCTCTTCAGAATCAGAATGACTTGCCACAACTAAGAGCCTGTGAGGCTATCTAAAACTTTTTTAGAACATTACGTTTAAACGTTGTTTAAAAAATGTTAATTTTTGTAAAACTAAGAAATTTATTGAACCAATGTAAAAATTCATTATATTCATTTTTAAATTTATCTTCATAATATCAGTTTTTTGTTTTTATATGTTTGTACATTTTAAAACAATAAAACCCTTACAAAATAAATGTTTTGGTTACTATTATCCTGAATTCTGGCACCGTACCAGCTTCTCAAAGGCGTCTCAATTCGACCTGCAACTTTATCAATTTGACCCAGACTAGGTTAAATTGATAAATCTGGCAACGATTACAAAAAAATTTTTACACCACAAATTTATTTTTATAAACCTTTCTAATGTAGCAACTGATAGCCAAATAGTTACGGTACCTTATTACGTTCGATTTGTTTCAGTACCGTTATAGAGAAAAAAGACGAAATGCAGGAAGCAAAAGGCCTATCAACTACACCCGGTCTGCTCTAATGGCGAGGCCGAGGTCTCGCGCCATCACTTTACGCTAACAGTTGGAAAGGGAAGATAATAACCGAGGTACGGCGACATGGGGCGGAGAATAGGGACTGTAGTCATGAACAAATAGCTCTAAGGTGCACAACGAAATGATATTAACTGAAACAATAATCAAAAAACGAGACCTCTTGTTTGACAATCAACAGTCATTCTAGTGCTGTTGAAACATGAATATAATGTCATTTTTACGCAAGCTGACGGTACTTCAAACGTGCGGATTGGACGAACAGTGAAAGATTATGGGCATTCGGTCGCAGCTGCAATGATGGCGTGTTATAGTAAACATAGACAAGTGCGAAGTGTTTCCGTTCATTTGCGAATAACTGCACAAACATGAACACTGCGCACCAATAACACTACACACAAGCCCTATACGTTTCTGTGCCGAAATTAGGTACCTCGGTGTCTGGCTGGACTGGAAATTAGCATGGATGGACTGCACAGAATACGTAACCAACCGACCAAACGCGAGGCTCAAACAGCTTTACCTAATGCTGATCAGGCTAAGCACACTGAGTAGGAGGGTGTTGATGTGGTTGTACATGGCACTGATTACACCTCGATGACGGATGCAGCTCCAGTTTGGGGTAACGCAGTTCGAACAAACCTGCTTTCTGCCAAGGCTCTTGAATTGGCATTTTGTCCCTCTGCCCAAAAACTCGTTACCCTTCGCTCGCTTTTTGACCACTTTTGTGATGCAATTCATTTTGCCGTAAACATGTTGCTGTGTTAACATCGAAGTACTACTGAATGCTACAATCTTGCTACAGAAAATTCACTTCCTTAAATAATACATAAAATCAGAGATGACTGCTTCGAAAAATCAGAGACGACAGTTTTACAGCAAAAGGTTGAATCAGAATGCTGCTTTCCATGTTGAAAGAAGTAGTTTACATCAGCTGGAATCACTATCTAGCAACGATCCAGAATCCAATTCAAAATAAAAGTTAAATTAACTCCTTCAGAGCCAGGCGTCCGTAAGTAAAAGAAGAGAATACTACGTAACAGCATTTCTGTGGACTGGCAGATATAATACCGACATCAAAACGCTGCCGAAAGTACGCAGTGTTAATATTAACACAGCGCTTTGTATGCCCTAATGTGTGTATTTCACGATCGAAACTCTATATATACACACGATAGTTCAAAAGTTTTCGACCGCCCTGAAGGTAAGACAAAAAATAATTAGTTATCAGATTCGAATGTCACGTTCAATATAACGTTTAAGAGTAGTGTTCCACGTTTTTAAAAATGAAATCGTTCAAAACATAACTTTCCGCTGTTATGCTGTTCACGTTCCAAGCACTGCATGCCGCTAATTTGGATTGTGGTGGCATAATATAATCTTTCCTCACTAGATTGCGTTTATAGCACGTCAAGAAATCTGTAGAAAGGGTTACAGGTTAGAAGGGGGGGGGGGGCATGTAGTTATGCACGAGATATCAAACAGTAAACTCCAATGAGCACTCAGTGTAGTAAACATCGATAATGGCACGAAGAAAGGAGCTTTCAATAGAAAAACGTTCTGACATTCTATCTTTACGTACAGCCGGTCTTAGTATGCGACAGACAGCACGTCAAGAACATATTTCATTGGGATGTGTTCATTATACCTGCAGAGGCGCGCGGATACTGACCAGAATATGGACCGACCTCGAAAGGGTAGGACAAAAGTCACATCAGAAAGCTATACCACATACATAGTCAGAACTAATCGTGATCGCTTCAAAACAGCGCCAGTTTCATCAGCAGAACTCAACCATAATAAGGAAAAGGCCTGAGCGTAAGTATTGTCAAAGGACGTCTTCAGGCAGTGAACCTCAACGGACATGTGGTGGATAAGAAAATATTATTGACGGCTATTAATAGGCAGATGAGCCTACACTGGGCAAGACAACATGAAAGTTGGGCAAAAAATTTGTGGAAAAAGGTACTTTTCACAGATGAATCCAAATTTGAGGTCTCTGGCACAAAGCGATCCAAGGTTGGTTGCCGTTTGCAGGTGAACGAATGTTACACCAATGTTTACCTCCTACATTTAAACATGGAAGGGGTTCCCTCATGGTCTTGGAATGTTTTGGAGGGGTAGCACTGATTATCTTCGACAAATAAACGGAACAATGAAGAAAGAGGATTACCACCGCATTCTACAGTATCATCCAAAGCCATGCGGAAGACGTTTGATTGGCTATGGATTCGTCCTACAGGAAGATAACGACCTAAACACACTTCAAAATTGTGTAAAGCGTATTCGGAAAATATAGAAATAAGGAAGGAACTGAAAAATACGATCTGGCCGCCTCAATCCCCCAACTGAACTTCTTTGGGATCACTTGAAGAGAGCAGTTAAATCAACGCCTATTACCATCGTTCAAAATCTCTGGACCAGACTACAAGAGGAATGGCGGAATATCTCCGAGAAAACCCTGATGTAGCTGACAGCAACAATGCTTCGCGTATGCAGAGCTGTGATTAAAGCCAAAGAAGGCTACTTTGAGGAGAGTAAAATTTGACTGGATGTATTTAGTTTCAATAGAGGATTATTCCAAAACTGACTGAGGAGTATTTCTAACATTTCTGGATCCAATTTGCATTTTTTCTCAAAATCACTAATATTCAACAACTTTTGACCGGTAGTTTATATGTCAGTCGCTGTGCACTATCGCCTTTATTAAGCTTGGGACTGTCCAAGTAGGGCACTAACGGGTTAGTCGAAATGTGGCAATTTCAATACAGTTAATTGCTAGATTAACGGTGTTGGCGAGCCGCTATATGACGGCGAAATTCTTGCTTGCCGTGGATTCTGTCTGAACACTTTCAGAGACACAGGGAAAAACAAGGTGGAGAGACTGGTATGCACAGTATAGCTTGTCACCATCAACAAAACAATAGCCTTCAACAACCTTTTCCACGCAAAGATATTAACTAAAACAAACAAAATATACGACCTATTGGTCAACAATCAACAGTCAACAGTCATTCTAGTACTGTCGGTGTAAGAATTTAATGAGATTTTTAAGCAATCTGTCGCTAGTTATAAAGCATGGATGGACTGGAAATTAACATGGAGGGACTACACAGAACACGTGTCCAACCGATCAAACGCGAGGCTCAGACAGCAATACCTAATGCTCATCAGGCTAAGCATACTCAATTGGAGGGTGTTGATGCGGTTGTACATGGCGCTCATTACACCTCGATGACGTATGCAGCTCCAGTTTAGGGTTGTGCAGTTCGAATAAGCCTGCGCTGTCTACAGGTCGTACAGGACATGGTGCTACGTATCATAACCAATGCTTCACGATACACATGCACGGGGGACCTTCACAGAAAATACCGCATTGAGACTATGGCACGGGTATCCAACAAACGCACCACGCGACTTTACTGCCACTTGGGACAATTTAACAAACCTGGAAACTACGATCACAACCGTAAGTGGAAACATAATCGCCCAAAAACACTCCTTGCTAAGGACAGTCAACCACATATGCCTAGCACAAGCTCACAAACAGGAATAAATACTGGTGAACCCCTGTAATACACAAAACTTCACAGGTCACATCCACAGTATTACACTTCCTTGATAGCATTGAGTTTCTCATAATAACCTAAGCCATGACAATGGTATCCGGCATTGTATGATAAAAAAATACTAACTACAACCTAACCATTGCCAGATCTGCTGCAGATAGAAAGAAAACCGCTACTGTTCTTTCTACCCGCCCAGGCTTTCTTGGGTTGGCACTTTTTTCCCACTCCCTTAAACCCGCTAACCTTCGTTCACTTTTCTACCACTTCTGGCTCTTAGCTTAGCCTGTAGTAGTAAGTAATCCTACTCAGAAATATGGACGACATTACAGCGCACATTCAAGGATCTCATCAATTCAAACTAACAAAATGGAGGTGCAGTACAACTTTTGTGATGGTTATTATGTCGGTGTGTGCGAGGAAGAGCCCTATATACACACTAGATTACATATATAGGGTGAGTCATAAATGAGGAAAAATATGTCAAAGACCGCATGCTGCTATGCGTAACACGTGACGCATCGTTGTTAATTTCGTTGTCCTCGGTGTACTGCGTACGTAGAACAAAAACACCTGTTTCCCATTGAACGATACACCGACGAGCCACACGATCACGACATGTCATTCATCCATAGATACAACACATGACACACCAATGAGGTGATGTGTGTCTGGCAGCGTGTGAAACATACGAGAAAGAACAAATCCAATCGTAACGTGTGTGAAATTGTATCAGAAGTTGTGAATCACACGTTGCCGCCAGTAAGGAGTGTACAGTCCCATGTTAGGGCATGTGTGTCCTGTAAGCGGAAAGAGTGGTCAACGGCGGAAGTAAAACCGCGAAGTGCATGACGTGTTTTACAACACCTCTGCGCTGCTCACTCGGCGTCAGACCTAGGACCAGCATTTCTCACGAACAATACGGTTCACCGACGAAGCTTATTCCACCAAGCAGGGTATAGTGAATTCGCATAATTGGCACGAGTGGGCGGAAGAAAACCCCACAGCTCAGTGATACAAGGGTACCAACAACACAATATCTGGTGTGGTATTATTGATCATCTTATAGGGCCGCATGTGCTACCACAAAGTCTTACAGGAGAGCGGTATCTGCGTTTCCTGGATGCTACATAACCGGAATTGTTGGAAGGCGCTAGTCTGGCCTCCTCTATGAACCTGTGGTACATGCATGATGGTGCCCCTGCTCGCTTCAGCGGCACAGTGCGACGCCACCTGGGCAATGCCTCCCCTTCGAAATGGATCAGTCGTGGAGGCCCTGTAGCATGGCCAGCAAGATCACCAGACCTGATTCCACTGGATTTCTTTTTTGTGGGGCCATCTGAAATCTGTCAGTGATGAAGGAGAGGTTGTTGATGTCAAAACCCTTCAACGCATAATACAACATGCTTGTGATATTACGCAAAGAGATACAGACATACTGGATCGTGTTCAGCAATCCTTCCTGCGAAGAGCTCAACTCTGCCACACACATCGTGGCCATCATTTCTAACTGTACTTATAAACCGCCACTGCAGCTTCTGGTCATGTGTTTCTATGTTAGTTTCGATTTGCTAGAGCTGTACTGTATTCGTATGTATTCACAGCCACATACCTGTGTAGTTGTATTTTGTATTCTGCATCTACGTATGTACTCGTTTCTTAAAACTAAGTCTGGGACACAAAAACCACATTATAAAACATGTATGTACAGTAGTACAGCCCCTAATCACCCCCCTTTCGCTATGTCATCTAGCCTCGATACATAATACCGGCCAGCTTAGCCGGTACGAGATAGATGTGGGCGCTGTCACTGCTCGCAGTGTCACGCAGACCTTCGCTTGACACCGCATGCCTCGCCTTCTCGTGAGCGGCTAGACTACCTACGACACTCGCATGTTGTGCCCTGTACCCGATCTGTCTCCTTGGCCAATGTCGGCCCACAGCAACACCCAAAAGTGCACGTCATATTTCCAGATTTTTACCATTCAATTGCATTGCCATTATTGACATAGGAACATGCGGAAAACGAATTTATGTTTGTAGCTCAGTGTGTGACAATTTCCACGACACATAGGTCAAACTGATATCAACTGCGTTTTTTAAAATAGGAACCCCCATTTTTTATTACATATTCGTGTAGTACGTAAAGAAATATGAATGTTTTAGTTGGACCACTTTCTTCGCTGTAATACACTCCTGGAAATGGAAAAAAAGAACACATTGACACCGGTGTGTCAGACCCACCATACTTGCTCCGGACACTGCGAGAGGGCTGTACAAGCAATGATCACACGCACGGCACAGCGGACACACCAGGAACCGCGGTGTTGGCCGTCGAATGGCGCTAGCTGCGCAGCATTTGTGCACCGCCGCCGTCAGTGTCAGCCAGTCTGCCGTGGCATACGGAGCGCCATCGCAGTCTTTAACACTGGTAGCATGCCGCGACAGCGTGGACGTGAACCGTATGTGCAGTTGACGGACTTTGAGCGAGGGCGTATAGTGGGCATGCGGGAGGCCGGGTGGACGTACCGCCGAATTGCTCAACACGTGGGGCGTGAGGTCTCCACAGTACATCGATGTTGTCGCCGGTGGTCGGCGGAAGGTGCACGTGCCCGTCGACCTGGGACCGGACCGCAGCAACGCACGGATGCACGCCAAGACCGTAGGATCCTACGCAGTGCCGTAGGAGACCGCACCGCCACTTCCCAGCAAATTAGGGACACTGTTGCTCCTGGGGTATCGGCGAGGACCATTCGCAACCGTCTCCATGAAGCTGGGCTACGGTCCCACACACCGTTAGGCCGTCTTCCGCTCACGCCCCAACATCGTGCAGCCCGCCTCCAGTGGTGTCGCGACAGGCGTGAATGGAGGGACGAATGGAGACGTGTCGTCTTCAGCGATGAGAGTCGCTTCTGCCTTGGTGCCAATGATGGTCGTATGCGTGTTTGGCGCCGTGCAGGTGAGCGCCACAATCAGGACTGCATACGACCGAGGCACACAGGGCCAACACCTGGCATCATGGTGTGGGGAGCGATCTCCTACACTGGCCGTACACCACTGGTGATCGTCGAGGGGACACTGAATAGTGCACGGTACATCCAAACCGTCATCGAACCCATCGTTCTACCATTCCTAGACCGGCAAGGGAACTTGCTGTTCCAACAGGACAATGCACGTCCGCATGTATCCCGTGCCACCCAACGTGCTCTAGAAGGTGTAAGTCAACTACTCTGGCCAGCAAGATCTCCGGATCTGTCCCCCATTGAGCATGTTTGGGACTGGATGAAGCGTCGTCTCACGCGGTCTGCACGTCCAGCACGAACGCTGGTCCAACTGAGGCGCCAGGTGGAAATGGCATGGCAAGCCGTTCCACAGGACTACATCCAGCATCTCTACGATCGTCTCCATGGGAGAATAGCAGCCTGCATTGCTGCGAAAGGTGGATATACACTGTACTAGTGCCGACATTGTGCATGCCCTGTTGCCTGTGTCTATGTGCCTGTGGTTCTGTCAGTGTGATCATGTGATGTATCTGACCCCAGGAATGTGTCAATAAAGTTTCCCCTTCCTGGGACAATGAATTCACGGTGTTCTTATTTCAATTTCCAGGAGTGTAGTCACGAACGTACAAGTACGTGGTATCACGTAACATTCCGCCAGTGCGGACGGTATTTGCTTCGTGATATATTACCCGTGTTAAAATGGACCGTTTACCTATTGCGGAAAAGGTCGATATCGTAATGATGTATGGCTATTGTGATCAAAACGCCCAATGGATGTGTGCTACGCATTCTGCTCGGTATCCTGGACGACATCATCCAAGTGTCCGGACCGTGCGCCGGATAGTTACGTTATTTAAGGAAACAGGAAGTGTTCAGCCACATATGAAACGTCAACCACGACCTGCAACAAATGATGATGCCCAAGCAGGTGTTTTAGCTGCTGTCGCGGCTAATCCGCACATCAGTATCAGACAAATTGCGCGAGAATCGGGAATCTCAAAAACGTCGGTGTTGAGAATGCTACATCAACATCAATTGCACCCGTACCATATTTCTATGCACCAGGAATTGCATGGCGACGACTATGAACGTCGTGTACAGTTCTGCCACTGGGCACAATAGAAATTACGGGACGACGACAGATTTTTTGCTCGCGTTCTATTTAGCGACAAAGCGTCATTCACCAACAGCTGAAACGTAAACCGGCATAACATGCATTATTGGGCATCGGATAATCCACGGTGGCTACCGCAAGCGACATTGGCGGGTTAATGTATGGTGCGGCATTATCGGAGGAACGATAATTGGCCCCCATTTTATCGATGGCAATCTAAATGGTGCAATGTATGCTGATTTCCTACGTAATGTTCTACCGATGTTACTACAAGATGTTTCACTGCATGAGAGAATGGCGATGTACTTCGAACATGATGGATGTCAGGCACATAGCTCGGCTCGCGTGCGGTTGAAGCAGTATTGAATGAGAGGTGGATTGGTCTTCGAAGCACCACACCACGGCCCGCACGTTCACCGGATCTGACGTCCCCGGATTTCTTTCTGTGGGGAAAGTTAAGGATATTTGCTATCGTGATCCACCGACAACGCCTGACAACATGCGTCATTTATATAAAGGTAATGGAAGAGGCGCTTGTTGCTTTGATCAAGATCAATATCTACAACGTCCAACTGCAGGACATACCCCTTCATCCACAATTAGGTAATGGCTTCGAGAAAGGGTAACGTCACCGTCCGCACCCGTTACTGTGGTGTTCGAAGAAGGTGGCGCACATTCGTTTTGGAGAAAGTTACACTGCATAACACTGAAGAGAACCTGTCAACATAAGGTAATGTACATGCAGTGGCTGTGCTCCAGCAGTGACCGATATATTCTGCAAGACCGACAACTACATATATACGATATCCAAAGGACAGTCACTAATGCCAGCAGTATTTGCACCATGCATTCAGGTCTGTATGCAGTTCCTACGCCACTGCATCAACGATGTGTGTTTCGATGTCGATAAAAGCGTAGGGGGGTGTCTAACTTTACTCTGAAATTCGATATAAAGCTGACCGTGTACAATGTGTAATGTGCCATGTGCAAACCGTGGCTGCATGAAGACAGTTCAATTTACAACAACACATGCGCACTTTGTGTAAAAAATGAACAGAAAAAATCAACAAAGCAGTACCCCTCCTTGATAGTACTGAATTTCTTATGACGATCTAGCACGGTGGTGTCGCGGATAGCAAGAAAATCGATTCTGCTCGTAACTTCCCACCCTGACTATCACAGAGGTTTTTTTTCTTTTTTTGCCTTTTCACTTAACTGGCACTCTTTTCCCTCCACTCAAAACCTGATAACCTTTGTTCACTTGTCGACCACTTTTTTGATCCTTTTTTTACATAAATATTTTGCCGTATCAACTTCAAAGTTTTATGGAAAGCTATAACCTTTCTACAAAAAAGTAGATTTCCATATAGTGATACATAATATCAGAGATTGGGGGTCACAGTATGTCAAAGAATCAGAAAGCTAGCTTCAATATTGAATAAAGTAATTAACATCTATTGGAATCACAATCCAGGAACTATCCAGACTGCAATTCAAAATTAAAGCAAAGTAAATTAGCCCCTTTAGTGCCTGACGACCGCAAGGAAAAGAAGAGAATGCTTAGTATTTCTGTGGAGTGGCAGATATAATCATGATCTAAAAACGATATCGAAGGCAGGCAGTGTTAATATTAATACAGTGCTTTGTATGCTATAGTGAGTATTTCACTATCGAAACCCTATATATGCCGGTCGCTATGCACTAAGTAGTTGATCGCCTTTATTAAGCTTGGAACAATCACAAGTAGGGCACACATGAGTCAATCGAAATGTGGTAAAGTAGATATCGATATTTACTAAATATTAACAGCGTCGGAGGGCTGCTGAATGAAAACGAAATTGCTACTTACAGTGGGGTATGGCGTAACAAATGGCTCTGAGCAGTATGGGAGTTAACTTCTGAGGTCATCAGTCCCATAGAACTTATAACTACTTAAACCTAACTAACCTAAGGACATCAGACACGTCCATGCCCGAGTCAGGATTCGAACCTGCGACCTTAGCGGTCTCGCGGTTCCAAACGTATGGCGTAACAGTTTTTCAAGAGAATGTACTGGCGAGGTGCAGGCCGCACAGAGCCACAATTTGCGCCAACGGCAGGGGATAAAAAAAAAAGGTGCAGCAAACGCCGGCGCAGAATGTGGAAAGGTGCAGCAAACGCCGGCGCAGAATGTGGCTTGTCACAAGGCAAACAATAGCTCTAAGCCGATCTGTTTAACGGAAGTCCATTAAGTGTAACAATAAACAAAATGTAAGACCTCTTGGTCGACACGTTGGGATAAAAATTTTACTCGAGTTTTACACAGTTTGTCGCTGGCTGAAAACCATGGACTGTACTAGTAGTATAAGATCAGGAGGGTTCGGTCGCAGCCGAAACGTTGACAAGAGCGAAGCAGTTCTCTTCACTCGCAAATCGAAACAACTGCATAAACATCAAAACTGCACGCAAATCACACCACACACACGCCCAATACGTTTCTCTGTTAAAGTTGCGTAGCTTAATGTCTGTATGGACTGGAGACTAATGAGGGCGAAAATGGTTCAAATGGCTCTGAGCACTATGGGACTTAACATCTATGGTCATCAGTCCCCTAGAACTTAGAACTACTTAAACCTAACTAACCTAAGGACATCACACAACACCCAGCCATCACGAGGCAGAGAAAATCCCTGACCCCGCCGGGAATCGAACCCGGGAACCCGGGCGTGGGAAGCGAGAACGCTACCGCACGACCTCGAGATGCGGGCAACTAGTGAGGGCGAATCACACAGAACACACAGCCAAACCGAGCATACGCAAGCCTTGAACAGTTTCACCCAATGCTCAACAAGGAAAGCCCCATAAATAGGAGGGTGTTGATACGATTGTACATGACACTGATTATACCTCGATGAAGTACGCAGGTCCTGTTTAGGGTTAGGAAGCTCCAACATGCCTGCACCATCTCCAGGTCATACAGAACAAGGTGCTATGTTTCGTAAGCAATGATCCACTATACACCCGCACCACGAACCTTCATAGATACAGTAGTATGAATTCTATCTGTGTCCAGACTACGCGCCTGCAACTCTCGCTTCCCGCGAAGCAAACCGGTACAGCGGGCCCCGGACCGAGTAGGGGTCACCCTAGCGGGTCGTCCCGGAAACACAGACGCTTCCCAGAGACCACCAGGAGGCGCCCACGGTACCGCAAGAGGTCACTACAGCCGCGGACCTCTTTCCTTCCGCTCGACACGTGACTGCAAATAGAGCCAGCCATATCCATGCGCCAAGCAGTATTTAGGCTGGCGCAGGATCCTGGAGTGGTCATCGCCATCGGTTTCTCGTGTGTGTGCCATCGTGTTTGTGTTTAGTGTTCGCCGTCACGCTCCAACGTTCACCTGTGCCGTCGAAATCATCAGTGTTTGTGCGCCGTGCCGACAGTTCTTCGTGTGTTTCTCGTCGAGTGTGAACGGCTTCGTGTTTTTTTTATCCTGTGTCTACTGTTTTTGGCTCGCCAATTTGTTCAGTCTCTTATGTGTCTTCTTTATGTTTTCTCATTGTTAACTCTGAGGCTGAAGAGCAGCGTAAGATGCTGCTGCCAGCCTACCTGATGTACAGGTGTTGAAATAACAATAAAGGGAAAAAAAACCTGGAGAGGCAGTTCACGCCGAGCGAGCCCACTGGTGTCATCGTAGCCGCCGCGTCATCGTCCACCGCCGCCATCCTCGCAGGGCCTCTACTCGTCCTCGGACTCAGGTGACGGCAACGTGGACTCTTACTTTGGTGAAGTTGTATGGTTACTACAGACAGTTTATGTTTGGAAGAATCTCTGATTTAGTTATTGGTAGGCTTGGGGGATCAGTCCTACCTCACGAATATTGTTTTGTAAATTTTGAAGAAAGACTTTAGTTTAAATAAAAACGCTATAACTCACACTCAGATTTTTCTATCCGCGGACGGCGGATATATTACTATCACTGTAATCCATAAATTATCAGAGACTCGGGTCTATTTGAGGTTTTGGATGCGATCTGGCTAGTTCAGGTTCCAGTCACCAGGGACGCTAGTGGGCTCACCCCATCCCACCCAAAGAAACTCCACACACACATTGGCTAGCATCTTGGTAAAGTGGGAAGGGGCTTGGCATCCTTTATAAACCCCAGCATCCTTGTGTTCTCCCTCATTCCGATACAGTCAGCCAGTCCGTCTCTCACTTCCTTGTACGTCATCTTATTCAGCGTATCACGAAAAGATGGTCAGCGCATAGCAGCAGTGAGGGGAAGCACCCTCGTCTGAACGAGATCCCATGTAAGTTATTACTTTCGTATGGGTGTTATTTAGTATGTGAAACCCTGTTTAGAATACAGAACAGCTCTGTGGATGCGTGAAAGTGATTTTGTTTTCTCCTCATTTCAGCATTCGTTGCTGAGGTGCTGGGCGCACTGGACGATGCGCTGGGAAGGGAGAATTCGACACAGTCAGCTCAAAAAACGTGAGTATGAAATTTGTTTTGTGTTTTTGTAATATCTCGAGTATGCGATAATACTGTAATATAATGTATACTTCATTGTTGGTGCTGTATATTAAGCGAGAAAGGACGCACCGCATCCCTCTAATTTAGAGGATGGTGATGTTGTCAGGAGGAGAAGCAGCCTTCTCTCCTGCGTAAGATTCGATTCCATCGATACGTAAATACATTTTTGTGCGCATGCAGTTTATCTAATTCTAATCATTTTTTTTCTTTTTTTCTACAGGTGATTTGAATCGGATCGACTATTTAAATGCGCACTTTCAGCGCGAGGTGGAGGCACAGGCAGGGGATGGTAGATGAGGATGCTGATGCTGAGGTGGAGGCTGAGGCTGTGGCACTTGCGGAGGCGGTAGAGGCAGCGTAGCCCAGGAGCAGGCATTTATCTGTGGCGGATGGGAGGCTTCAATACCAACGAAGGGCTGGCTGTTGTGACTGAGCCGTGTTCTGGGAACGTAGAAGGTGACTATTATTATAGCTTTCGTATTATTATCATCATCATCATTCATACTTCCATATCAATCTATTTATAATTATTTAAACATACTCTGTAACGCAATGCTTACTATTTTTTCACAGAGGTGAAGCCTCAGATGGCCATAGTGCGTGTGGCAGGAGTTGGGATGTGGCACACTGTCATTAGACGCCCACTACGACAAGTGGAGCCGTGCATCGCACCAATCACCGCAGAGCTATCGGCCAAGGTTCAGCCCACCCGGACCTGTGTGTCATGGAGTCAGCCATCGCTGGGTCCCCACCCCCGTTCCTCCCTGCCCTTGGTCATCTGTGGAGGCTGGCAGCAGCAACAGACGACCACCGACGCCTCTGCTAGTGGTGGTGGTCTGGCTGATTCTGGAGTGAGTCCGCAGCCTTGTCCCAGCATTATTCACTACACTCTGCCCACAGCTCGGCCCGACTGTAAGCGTGTCATGCCCAAGAGTGTGACACAGTCGAGCCCCTTGCCAGCTCAGTCATCCAGTGGATGGACAACACAGCCTAGTAGTAGTAGTAGTAGTAGTAGTAGTAGTAATGATAGTGAACCCATGGCTAGCAGTAGCGCTTTCTCCCGTCCTGATAGCGATGGACATCCGATTATTGGCGTCATGACCCCTCTAGAACACTCGGCAGTTGCTAGTGCCTTTGAGGGGCGTATCTCATTTAATACAATAGAGAATCCAGCTGGGGGCTATCGTGACCCAGCCAGGTTTCTAGAAGCGTGCCTTCCACTGTTACAGGCAGGGCTCCTGAAAGCCCTAGACGATCCGAGATACATTGCTGTTAAATGTAATACAGTGCTCAGCTGCGAGTTGACCCAACCATCCAAACAGAAGGGTGCAGCTGAAGAGAAAACCTTACATTACATCTGGGGTGATAATGGCGTTATATGTCTGAGTACATCAATTGCCGAGTTGTATCGTGAATCCACCTTGGGTGCTATAAGGCCCGGTTTTCCGAGACGGAAGTAGGAGGGTCAACTACAGCACTCAGCCAAATACCACATCCATATCCATGACGACATCCATATGCATATCTATGATCCGTTAAATGGAGGGTCTAGTTATATCGGCCTCCCTGAGGATATTAAGAAGAAGCGGGATTGCATTAACGTTCAAAATGAAAAAGATAACACCTATTTAACATGGTCAATCTTGGCTTGTGAAAGAAAAATTAAACAAAATTCGGAGCACACATCTCGATACGGAATAGGTCTTAACATATGTGGATGTTGTAACTTTGACGAACTTTTACAATGAATCACCAAATTATTTTCATTTAAAGTAGGTAGTGTTCCCTTCACGTCATTTTCATTATCAATTTTTTAAAATGTAATTAACTGATTTTTAGCAATTCCCACCTCAGGATCTCATGTTACAGCCGAATTTCAGATGTTCACACACGTAAGGCACTGCATAAATTGGTGGACCTTGCCCTTCATTCGGATTTTGTGGGTTCTTTTGGGCAGTCAGGAGTGAACGTAAGTAATTTTATGAGTCAGAGTTATTTATTCACAGTCAGATGGCAGAATTTTATTGTACAATTTCATGTTTTTAAGATTTTGCAAACAACTGTGGCAATTTTTTTTAGATCTGTGCTAGTTACAAATTGCAGCGTCTATTATTAATTTTAACTTTATTTGTGCTTATATATTTGGTTTCGTCGGTTCTGTGCCACGTCTGTTTGTTGCATCTGCTGCACCGACAACAGTGTTGAAAATCCGTGAGTTTTTTCCTTTCTTCCTTCTTTTATGTTGATGTGGTGTACTGTAATTATAAATTTTATAGTCTTTGGAAAATCAGTTTTTTATTCCGCTAGGTTTGAAGTTTTTGTGTAAACTTATTTTGTTTCGTATTATCATGCCAACTAAGGCTCTGGTACAGAAAGATTCTGCCGAAATTGATAAGACAAAAAGCTTCGCAAATAAGAGAGGTGATAGGACGGTCGTTCCTGCTGAACAGCCGAAAGCAAATGATAGGGAAGACGACGCAACTGATTGGGTTCAAATCCAGTTTCAGCAAATGAACACCCCACTAATGATAGTAGGATTGAAGACGAAGACGTTGTTGGATCACGAAACGATGAAAGTACAGCGAACGTCGAGTTCATCTACCTCCTCATGTAACAACAGGGCGAGATATCAACCTTCTTACAGAAAATGGAAAACAGGGCAGTAAAGATTGTGGAAAACATGGAAGACTGGCAGTGAAGATGGATGAAAAATTTAAGAAAGAATTGAAAAACGGAATAATAGAAGTAAACGATCACATGGAAGAGAGGGCAGCGGAAGTGATAAGGAAAATTAGAATAGAAGTCAAAGTGGGAGGTACAAGGGCCCATACGTTAGCTGTGTGAGCTGCGAAGGAAGCACAGTAGGCAAAATTGTTAGAGATGGCAGCGGATGAGGTAGTGAAGAAGGCGCACAGGGAAATCAAGGAAAAAAAAAAATCACAAAATACTGAGTAGACAAGAGTTCAGGTATCAAAGTTGATAAAACAAGAGATAAAGGAAGTAGGTGCGAAATCCAATGACTGTTCTGGAAAAATAGCAAATGAATAAACAAAATTATGGGAACGTGTAGAGCAGATGTTACGAGCAAGGCGAACCAGAACCGACACAGATAACTGCGTACACGGAACCAATGATAGGGTGAGCACTTTAGCGAGTACACTAATGAGCGACGCTGGTATTTCGAGAACTAAATCAGTGCAGGACAGTCTCACAATACTGACATTGCATCGACGAGCGGATGATGAGTTTGCCTTCAAATGCTTTGAGGAACTATGGAGAGAACGGCAGCACACTGAAAGCAAAGACGATTATTTCGCAATTCGACCAGTCGCTACACCCACAGTGGCCACTAAAACGCAAATTAAATTTCGTCTGAGAGTATCTCAAGGGTGACGCCACAAAAAGGATGTGAATGATTGCTGTACACGGAATTTAGGGATGCGTTCTTGGCGAACTACTGGTCATCCTAGACTCGAGAATGAATCAAGCATGTGATCATGTTTGTAAGGATCTGGTCGCCTCAGGAACCAAGAGTACTGTAAAATTCTTTGGGACTCTTGTTGAAAGAAACCAGTTCCTCTATGATCCGTGCCAGTGATGCTGAAAATTATCTGCTTCTGCCGTATGAGGTTTACACTACATCACCAACAGGCGTTGATACACAGATGTGAAAATGATACAGAAGCGTTTAAGGACATGTTAAGAGAATTGGAACTCTTAAGTGATGAGCAGAGCGGTAGGGAGCACAGCCGTGCAGCTGATTACCATGATAACATCCAGCAGAAGACGAATAACAACAGGGATAATCGGCACACGAATAGATACAGGACATCCAGGTGCAACGGACACTACAGCAACTATCCACGTCAGAAAGGAGGCTGGAATAATCACTATCACAACACCAGCAATAACATGTGACACTTCAGACAGAACGGATTTCGTCAAGAGTGAAATAGGGCACATGAGAAAGTAGGTGCGACTGGCCCAGCCAACACTTGCAGAAGTTGACACCACGGAAACGGTAGGCAACGATTACAGAGGGTATGTGTGGAACAAGCCACTCTGACCCCGCTAAACTGCTTGGGACTAACTACATTGACGCCCTAAAGTATGATGGAGATCCTACTAGAAGCGAAAGGCATAGTGGAAATTCTGGAGCTGCATCCCGTAATTGAAGTGACGATCAGTAACATTAAACTGAAAGGACTTCTGGGTAGTGGGAGCGAAATATCAGCAGTTGCTTACACGGCATTTGAAAAATGTGCCGCTGATTTCAGTTGGCTGGTCCTCATTGTAAGAAAGTCGAAGATTAAAGATGGCATTGTATGCAAGGTAACAGAAGCTACTTGACATAATTAGACTACGTTTGTCAGGGACTTGCATCCACGGGTAATTTCCTCGTAGTTCCGAATTTGGCAATTGACCTAATTTTATTGGGATAGATTTTATGAAAGAGAAACAAGCCATACGCGATCTCGGGAGACTGGTCTTAACGTTCAAAAAGCACAAGAAGATTCAATTCAATGAACAGGCTATTCGAACCCCCTTGCAAAGGGGTGCTACTCTGATGAAAGTAGTGTCACTTACTATAGAACTATTTTGTCTCCTTTGTGCCGGAAAAAAGGCTGAAGACCTGGAGGTTTTCTCAGATAGAATACGAGATGTGTCATGTCACACATGTGTTCAATGAGGTTATGATTGAAGAAGATTAGGCTGATCAATTAGAGTATTCGTTCATGGACTAAACTCGCAAATTGGGGTTCAAGGGAAAGTGGCTTCCCGGTTCAAGTCAAACTGTCTCCCCCATCTACTTGCATGATGGGAAGAGGCATACCGCTTAGTTCAAGTTCTGCGCGAAACAATAAGCTGCGCCGTGTCTTTGCTATCAACGTGAATCGTCAGGGATGTGGAAAACCAAACCACACCGCTGAACGCTGCCACGCTCCTTGTTGTACAAAATGCCATACGGAGGCGCCCGGAAAATCAGAGCCTTCCACAGCAGAATGTGCCAGAAAATAATAGACGAGATGAGAAACACATTCGAAAGTGCACACAGGTAAATGGTCATACGGATGTGGCGCTTGTAACAACACATTTACACATAGTAGCGCCAGATAGAGGAAACTGAAGATGCACACTGGCTATAGTAAGCACACAGGAATAATAACGGCGGTAATTCACCACCATAGATCTGAAGAAAATTTTAAAATTACGACAGAAATGCCACACCTCGAGCCCCTGCTGGATCCACCAAAACGAAGAACCACCCTGGGTAAAAATGTACGGGAAATATTTCCCCACAACCAGCAGCGCCTGCTGAACAAAGAAGTAGCAGAACAGGAAATCTACCCCGTCACTGACTACCTCCCAAGCTAGATGTGTACCAAAGAGGAGCAAGACAAAATAGTGAGTCTACATGTGGAGATGTTTCCACAAGATAAAATAAAGGTTATGCAGCTAAACGAAGATTTCACAAGGTATGAGGTACAAACTGATGTCAATCCGCACCCCCCCCGATGCACTGCTCTTGTGTGTGCCTTAATTAGAGACAAGATGTAGTCGCATCCATCGTTTTTGGTCTATACCTTTCTCACGTCATGGGCAAATATTTACTGTGCACCACTGTGTGAGCCATAATATGAACCTGTGTATTTATTATGAAGCGCGTTGGTGTTAAGTGTTCGTTGTAACATGTTAGAATTGAAGACATACGTACCCCTCTCCAACTCTTATTAGTAGCTCCAGGTGAAAGTTATTGTGATATCAAACAACACAGCTAATCCCGTGAGATACTGCACTATCCAGAGTGACCAGTTGATAGTGTTTTGTGTTGAAGTTTCGTTTCCGAACAGGGTCCTTGATATAAATGTGTTCAATTTACATTATAAAATTCATTCCTCAATGGGTAGGTTCTCTTCATGTAATCAAACTATATGGAATCAGCTGCCCCAATGAAGTTTGTCGAGACTCCTGAAAGCCTCTACTATGGGTAGCGAGGAAATCATTCAATTCTTACATATGCAGTGAAGCTGTGTTACAACCCTTTCTGTCAACTTACAAAAAACACCAATCCAGATGCATTTGTACTCTCAGATCCCCTCTAATAACAGCTAGTAGCTACGTCACTGCCTTACTCCATGAGACTGTAATCTAACGCAGACGCATTGTGTGATTACACCTGGTTAAATGGTATACACAGAAGACAGTCCTGCTGTGGACCAGTGTGTTCTGTTACGCAAATAGTGTATAGTGGTCACGAGCGGAGGTATTTTGACGCTAGAGAGGTCTTGCATCTTTGTTAGGCTGTGAATTGAAATGAATAAGGGACACGAGATGTAAAATGTAATTTGTAAAAATTGCTACGCCCCAATTTACACAATAAATAGTGCCCTCATATACACAGTCTGTTGAAAAGTTAGCAAAAAGATTGATGCCCTGAAAGGTTACGAGACGTCTGGCTTCCCTCCTTAATAAGTTAATGTTCTTGTCATGACTGGAGATGGGAGGGACACACGATTCTCATCAATAGCTCTGATTACCGTCTTGATTCTGAGTATTTCATGTTATAAAACAGCTGGGGTTGTACGTCTGGACTTGCGTCACTTCTGCCTAGGAAATTCGAGTGAACCTTGCAGTTCGTTTTCCCAAGAGTTTGGGAACGCCCACACTACGGCGCAGTCAACGCGCCACTCACGAGGATAAAGTACACCGTTGACTAGGGCGGTAGAGCCACTCGAGTGGGGCTTGCGGGACTCATGTGACTCGAGGAAGGATGAGACTATCAGTTTGGTGGCGTACACGGTGTCCAGCTAGGGGGTTTCAGTCTTAAGGGAATGCCTGTCACCTGGTGACATCTGGAGAGAACTGACTATTTTTGAAGTCATTTACAGTGAACGAGAAATTTATTCTCGTGAAGATGATATTAATATATATTCAAACGTACATCGCCTGTTTTCGGCGCCGATGTCTACAAAAATATTGCGTTACTCATTGTTTGCATCTTAATTAAAGAAAAAGAAATTTTTCAAAAGCCGAACATCTTTGATTTTCCTTAGAAACTTTGAAGACTCCTCGTGCATGCGAGATTATTTCAGCCATTCGATGTAGTAGATGTAGTTTAACTTATGTTTTCTGTGTCTGCATGGAAGATATCATCCTGCAACTTATGTCGAAAGCACATCCGATTAATCGTAAATTCCCCTCATATTCTGGCATATTGTACTTCAGTGTATTATTGAATAAGGTTACTTTCACGTCTATCGACGTTTGACTTCGGCTTTCCAAGGCTGTCCCTCATCCTTGAAACTCCTATCTGCAAATCGTAGCGTCCAGATGCAAAGCATTTCTTGTACCTCAACCGACTACAGACATAAGGTATTTCGGAAATCACGACATGTGTACATTTTTAGGAAAGCTTTAGGTGTTTAGCTGTGTATTTGTCTATAGTTTTAATATTTCTTGTGATAGTAAAAATTACCAAACAACTAAGCAACATTGGAAATACGATAGAACTTCATGAAAACACTCGAATCGTTTCATCATATTAACTTTCAAATTCGATATGTACGAAGTAATGTGATTAGTGTTGAAAAGAAATATAAATTTAAAAAAATGAGCGGAAATCGATCCAGTGATCGACTGATTACGAAGCTTCAACACTAACCACATAACCGCCGCCATCTCCGGCTCAGGATTGCAACACAGCAGTACGTGTCTGACGCGTAAAACTTCTCTTTCAATCTTCTAGAAATTGTCTAAGTATTACAGCTTACTACTTGCACCTCACGTTGTCCTAGTGGACAACTAAAAGTGTAAAAAGTTTGAAGTAAATCCGTGATTCGATAGTTGCGGGCTGCGTGTCGCCCGCTCCGCACGCCGTGATGCTGCACAGTGCTGTCCTCGCCAACTCCTCTGGCATCGGACCGATGCAAAGTGTTCCCGTCATCACGCCGTCCACCGAGGATTCGAGCTGACGCCGCCGTGACTGTCTACGACTCCGACACTACGCCCTGTTTCCCCCGACAAAACCGAGGCAGACGCCTCCGTTCTTCTCACTCCATGCTGGAAAGAAAGTCAGCCATCAGATAGTCGATGTACCGGTCCTCATCTCACACTGATTTTCGTCGTTGATAGTTTGCTGGCAAGATTTCAATCTACCGGGAGTGTCTGGGAGGAAAGAAGCAAGCCATCAGAACGAAAATCCACAGTCGTAACCGATGACAACAGGGAGCGTGTCCACGCATTCTTTGTGAATAAACCTACTACATCCACTCGACAGACATTACAAAGGCTCATGAAAGTGGTTGGGTTGCATCCCTACATGGTCCAAATGTGCTAGGCACTCAAGGGGGGGGGGGGGGGTACTGAGTGGCGGGAAGATTCCGCAAACCACGTGATTGAATAACTTGAAAATGGTGCCATCAGTATACACGAGATCTCGTTGAGTGATAAGATTGATTTTCAGTCGAATAGCTTCGTCGACAAACAAAACTGGCGCTAAGTGTCGTCTCGCCACTGCATCCACGAAGTGTCATGATGGGATGTGCCATATCTTACAAGTGGACAAGTGGATCATTGATACGTTATTCAATGATCGCATGGTTAGAGGAGAGAAGTATCGAGAGTTGCTGGAGCGGAACTTTGGCCCAGAAGCGGGCTGTCTCAACATGACTCGCCGGTACTGGTTCATGCAGGATGGGGCTAGTCCCCATGAACTGCCGATGTCTTCTCGTAGCTTGAAACGACGTTTGGTGAGAGTTCGACTGCAATGGATGCAGAGAAATTCACGGGGCACGGGACAGAGTGGCCCCCGCACAGTCCTTACCTCAACACGTGCGACTTCTTCTTAAGGGGTTACATGAAGTACAGAATCTGTAGGGATCCCCGTAAGTCACGGGGGACCTGATATCGGCCATCAGAAGTGTGATGATGCACTTGAGCCCGTCATACTCCAGCGCATTATGACAGACTTTCGGAACCGATCATTGTGCAAAAAAGACAACATGCAAGAACATGAACCGTATTTTACTGAATGTAGATACGAATTAAACTTAATGTACAAGATGCTCGAAACGTCTACAGTCCCCAGCTACAGTAGTCATGGGAAGAGGCACACTGCCTCATCAGTTCCTACTAAAAAAAAACAACGAGCCACGCCATGTCTTTAAAACATGAATTGTCAGCAGCGTGAGAAACCGAACAACATGGCCGAGCCTGCCGCACACTCTGTCGTACGAAATGCTGTACCGTAAAGCACATACGCGAAGCCTGTCTGGAAAATCAGAGACATAGCCTTCCGCAGCGGAACGCAACACGAAGTTACACACTGGAGAACGACCATATAGCTGTGGTAGTTGCAACAGGACATTTATTCGGACATAGTAATATCCTGAGCACGCATTTGAAGATACACACTCGCTATAGCATGCAGACACGAAATAAAATGGCGATAACGCTTCCCCACAGACCTGAGGAGAATTTTGAAGTCTGTGAGAGAAACGCCACACCTACACCCCCTCTTGGGTTCTCCAAAACACGGAACCACCCAAGGGAAATGTTTCCCCAAATCCCATAGCGCCCACTGAACAAGGAAGTGACAGAACAGGAAATAAACCCTGTTACTGCCCACTTCCCAAGCGAAAGGTAATATTTATGAAAGAGGAGGAAGACGAAACTGTAATCCTACATGAGGAGATGTTTTCGCAAGATAAAATGAAGGTTATCTAGTACACAAATACTTCACGAAGTATGAGATACCAGGTGATGTCAATATGCAACCCCTATGTGCTGCTGCTACGTTTACCTAAATTAGTGAGAAGGTGCACTCGCACCCATTATTACCATAAACAATAAAGACGATAACTAAGTGTGTGAACCTAGCTTGCTGGTACAACTGCCCATTGCAATGACAGTGAAAAAGAAAGTACTTCACAGAGTAAGCTTTGTTCAGTTAGTGAAAAGTATGAATGTTTTACAGACGAATAGGATGTGAATGAAATATTTGATATGTCAGTTCTCAAAGCAATTTTTGTAAACTGTGTACGATGTATTCAGTGTAGTGAAGTAGGTTTGTAACACACGATAAAATAAATCGCGTAGGTCTGGTCAGAGACACAACTGAAGAGTGGTAAATAGTCATACATGACCACCTTTTGGAACAATGTTGCAGTAGCTCCAAATGATGAAAATGGTAGCAAAATCTATGAACACAACATTAGATTTGTTTATGCCTTGGTAACAGTGCTACTGCAGGTGCAGTTTTCTGTGGCACCATGAATCTTCCAGATCCCCCAACCAAGTTTATGAACTATAATAGATTTACAGACTCTAAAGTAGAAGATGTCTATGAAGAAAGCTGTGGAAAAGTAATAGGAAATAGTGGTAATTCAGACGTAACTGCAGCATTCAATGGTACCTGGCACACATGGGGACACACATCTGTTAATGGTGTAGTATCTGCCACCAGTATGTATAATGGCAAAGTTTTAAATGAAGCAGTAAATCTAAATATTGTAGGTGTCCACAAAAAATAAAGGTACACAAAATAATTGCACAGCTAACTATAGTGGCAGTAGTGGAGGAATGGAAGTGGCTGGTGTTCCTAGTATATTTCAACATTCTGTTGGGTGTGATACAGTGCAATATGTGAATTACTTTGGTGACGGTGATTCTAAAAGTTTCAACATATTCAAGAACTGAAGCCCTATGGTGATGTTGTAGTGCATAAATTTGGACACGTACAGAAACGAATGGGATCAAGACTTTGACAACAAAGCTTCGTACAAAAAACAGAAAACTCAGTGATGGTAAAGGGTTGGATGGGAAGATTAACTGACAGTACAACTCATAAAATACAGAACTATTATGGAATGGCTATGAGGTGAAACACACATAGTGCCAATGAAATGAAGAAGGCTGTTTGGGCTCTTTTTTTTCATACTTTTTCAACCGATGAAAGTCCACATCATTACCTGTGCCCCAAAGGAGAATACAGTTGGTGTAAGTACAAAGGACTGCTAACTTGTGAAGTGTATACCCGTAAGCATAGTCTGCCTGATGCAGTAATGGAGGTGATAAAACCTATCTTCAGAGAAACTGTTGAAAAAGTGTGTTCATGGAAAACTCAAAATCCCAATGAAAGTGTACATAGTGTTACATGGTACAGAATCCCCCCCCCCCCCCCCAAGACTATTTTTGTTGGAATAGAAACACTTCACTCTGGCGTGTATGATGCTGTTGCCACTTTCAATGATGGTAACATTGTAAGGTGCAAAGTATTTCTAAATAATGGACTGAAGATAGGTTTCAACATGGTACAAACGATGCTTGCTTTAGACAAGGAACGTCTGCGGGCTGCAGACAGGTCTGTAAATAGCCTAGAAATAACGCCAGAGTAAACAGTAGGGGGGCAAAAAGGAGGCTGGAGGAGGAATTTGCAGAAGATAAATATAATAAATCCTATGGATCTGGAATGAACTAAAATGGTAATCCAAAGTTGGTCGCTCGATTTCCAAAAGTTTTATTTTTTCACACAAATTGCATGTTTTCTAAGAATCTACCAAACCAATTTGCTTCAAATTTTCAGGAAATGTTACATGGTCCCTTCTGCATAACTTAAGACTATTCCAAAATCCTGTATACTGTTGAATTTATAAACAAAAAAGGCACAAAAAAGTAGTGAATTTTCATTACAATAGAAAAAATTAATATCTAAATCTGAATTCAAATTTTTAAAAACCACTGTGTTAAGTTGTAGCCTACACTAAAATAAATAGCTTAAAAATTTCAGCTTCCTAGCTCAAATACTTTCTGAGAAAACATAATTTATAAGCGCTATTTTAACATTGGAAAGATAGTGCTTTCCGAAGTCTCTTAAGTCCATGGCTTACTCGTGCAGCACAGGCACTCAAGTGAGGCTTGCTGGACTCTCATGCAACTCAACGACGAATGGGATTATCGGTGTTGTGGCGTAACATACTGTCTGGTGCCAAACTAGGGGGATTTCAGTCTGAAGTGTTGGCTCCGCACCTGATAACCTCTGGAGAAAACTCACTACTGTTGAAGAGGCCTGGCCTGCTACCGTGGGAACAGGATCTGTTCCCATTGTGTTCGCTTGTCATGTTGGAAATTCTGAGTTCTATAAACACCGCTCTGATTTTCCTGTCGTTCTGATTTGTCTGCCTGCCTCTTGACATCTGATGGGAATTTCCGCAAAAAACTGACAGGAGAATGTGTCCTGACTGGCTTTCTACTTGTTCCGCGGTGGCAAATTATTTAACACTGTAATTTCACAGACGGAAGTCACTAAAGTTTTGCTTCATTCATGCTTGCTACCATTCTGGCGCAAATGTGGGAGACAGGTGCAGGGGGTGCTTAATCGTAAACGCTCTTGGATTGGCCATCTTAGAGGAGACTTCACACGTTCGATCACTGAGGAGGCGGGGATCATTCTGGTATTTTGCGCTCGGGCGTTGTCCCACCCAAAGACTTAGCGCGATACCCTTATTCCAGGGTGGTGCAGATCTTGTGCTGACCCACATTTTCACGTCCGTCAAGAGAAGAGATTGGTGAGCATACCATGCAACCGGTTCCTTAGGAACGCGTTTACCATTTTGTAAGGATAAACCGACGCCACGGTGCTGTTAGATTCCACATACGAAGATAGGTTCATTTGATTTTAGTTCTGATAACCAACCATTGTAGAGGAAAATTCAGGTTCGTGGGGTTTATTCACGTCATTGAGGAAATGTGCAGGTTGAATCCATTATCCTTTCCTTGACATCATACCTGTGCTGACTAATTGACTATCATGTTACACTCTCATGGTAAACCTGCTGGTTTTCATTTGTGCAAAGACGAACTTTTGCAAAAAAAAAAAAAAAAAATTCATTTAAAGTAGGTAGTATTCCTTTCATCTCATTTCGATTACCAGTTGTTTTTATAATATCGCTATTAACTGATTTTATAGCAATTCCCCTACGTAGGATCTCATGTTAGGGCTAAATTTCAGGTAGGATCTTTCCATTGTGTTACGTGTATCAACGTCGGGTCTTAAGGTGTGTGTCGGACTATTGATAGTCTCTGACTATGGTAGTGATTTCTAAGTTCTACACACAGGGTATTGCATAAGTAGGCAGACCATATTCATGATTCGCCCTTTGGGAGATTCTGTGGGTAGTGAGGAGTGAACGTAATTTTATGTCTCAGATTTATTTGAAGTCAAGTGGCAACTTTTTTAGATTGTGCTACTTACAGACTGATGGCGCCTATTATTAATTTTAACTTGTATATTTATTTGTGCTTATACTTCTGGTTTCGTGAGTTCTGTCCCACACCTGTTTCTTTTATCTACTGCAGCAAGAATAGCATTGGAAATGCGGAAGGCTTTTTCCCCATACGGTAGGGGCAGAAATACAAGTAGCATTTGATGAATTTCGAATTAATAACAGAACTAGAAGAGCAACTTTATCAACTCGGTAACAGATCCCGTCTCGTCAGTCTACGAGAATTACTAGAGAGGATAACTGAACTTGCAGTGGGACCGAAGGAGGAAAAGCGAGAATTACCATCGTCCTCTTGATATGTTCCCAGCATCCTCTCTGCAGTGGATCCTGTAACCCATATTCCAAACACTGTCAGTACTTTCCCTGCAGTTTAATTTGCTCCTCCTCTTAAAAACCCTGCTGGTTTGGGAGTTAGAATAGGTCTGAAGTATTCCTCCCTGTCGTAAAAGGCGACAAAAAGAAATCTACTTTTTGGTCTTCAGTATTTATGGTCCCCTTTCAGATTTTGACCTGCACGTTTTCCAAATTTTTCGGAAGTGTGGGCCATTTGATGAAGAAAGCCTTACATGGTACATCATATATCCATCATGTGCCCAGACCTTCTGCAGCTAATGTTTTCATCGTTCTGCAACTTCACCAAGAATCCAGCAATTTGGGCAAGGACACCTTTCAGGGTGCGTGATCTACATCCCTTTTCCGCTCTCATCTCCTGCAGCCATTATGACAATGGATCTTTTCTCACCCAATATCCAATGCGGTAGCCAGTTCGTCATGGAGGGTCGTCGTGTACCCTCTTGGTTGTTGTCCCTTGGCAACACCGGGATCATACTGCTGTTACCTGAGCTGCAAACTCTCCATGTACAAGTTCCAAGGAGTAGATGCCCGTCTCCTTGGAGCATCAGGGTGCCTGATAATGCCCATCACACCAGGTAGCCTTTGTTGTGGCAGGTTGGCGCCCATGGTGTGAGCCCATGGTCGGAGTGGGTTGCACCAGGGCGGACGATCCGCAATGATGTGGACCAAATTGTCTTTCGCTGATGGCTGAATGGCCCCAGCAGTCTCTACAAAAGGAAGGCTAGACTTCAATTCCAAGAAGTATGACCCCTATACGTTCCCACTTCTAGATACACCAAGGTAGGGAAGGAGGACTACAGAAACAAGAGAGCTGTATTAGCCTCAATATTTAGTTTGCAGCAGAGTCGATGGGGACTCCTTTCTGACTACAAACCCTCTTATTTTTTGTTGAAAATCTGGAGGATAAGTTTGTGGAAGTGAGGGCTCTGTCCACAATAAGAAACAGGTTTAGTCCCGATTAAGGCAGCATCCCCAGCCCAGTCATGGACGCTGCTCGACTGTGACAAGCTGGGTGATATCCCCATTTCTGTCACTCCTCATAAAAGCCTAAATATAGTCCCGGGGATTATTTTTCATCCAGATCTCTTACTACAGTCCGACGATGAGCTGCACGCCCTATTTAGAATGACAGTATATGTTCATTTTGTCCTACGCATCAATAGGGGACCAAAAGATAATATGGTCACTACTGGTGCCTTCATCTTGGCATTTGGAGTGATTCATTACCTGAAAAGGTCAAGATGATGGTATACTAATGTTATAGAAGACCATATGCCCATCCCCTGTGTGGCGCTCTATGTGCTGGAAATTCAGGCAAGTCTTCCTGGTGCAATTCCAGCACCACATGTAGAGATTGCCAACGACCATAATACTCCATGTGCCCCTCTTCCCACCTGTGTAAACTGCATAGAGCACCACTCCTCCTGCTCCCCAGACCACACGGTTCTTCAAAAGGAGAGGAAAATTATGGAATACAAGACCCTCGACAGGCTGACTTACCAAGAGGCTAAACAGAAATATGATCGACTGAATCCCATTTGCTGACATCCGACTATGCTGCGGCTACAATGAAATTGCCCTTGCTGGCTACAGTAGTCCTGTCACTTCTACCTCTAACAGTGAGCCCTCAGGGTTGCCAGACTAAATCCCCCCCCCCCCCCCCCCCCGGTCGTTGAGGGCACTACTTCTGGTGCTCCCGAAGCACCTACTTTGGTAACAATGGTCCCCCAGACGGGCTCTTACCAAGTCTGACTGGGATGCTTTCACCTCTGCTACCACCACTGGATCTCCAGCGCATGGCAACATCGATGTGGTGGTCCAGAATAATACAACAGCCATTGCTTCTGGAGCTGAATCCTCAGGTTGCCCATGGTGAAGACAGTGCCTTGGTGGTCGCCAGAAGTCGCTGCAGTCATTGGAGATAGCAGAGAGGCCCTCCAACGTCATAAGCAGCACCCATCAATGGAGAACCTTATTGCCTTCAAACAGCTCTGTGCCAGAGTCATCCAGCTAATCAAAAGATGCATACAGGAGTGTTGTGAATGATATGTCTCCACCATTGGAATGCAAACCTCTCCTTCCCAAGTTTGGACAAAAGATTGGACGCCTTTATGGATATCAGATCCTTGCAGGTATATCTGTGATTTCCACAAATGGACCTATTTATACTGATCCAGACAACCACAGAGCATTTTGCTGAGCGCTATGCTTGAATCCCTCTGTCTAAAATTACCACCCCCATCTTTTGTACCCTGAAACAGTGGGTGAAGCGAAAGTACTTATTTTTTACTACATGCTATCTTGGGCCGTAGAAAGCTTCGTTCAGTGAGTAGGAATTTCTCAGTGCTCTTGCACATTATTCCAACGTAACACCTGGGCCAGACTGCATCCATCCCCAAACGATTAAACATCTATCAGCGGATTACCAGTGCCACACCCTCGCCATCTTCAACCACATCTGGAGTGATGGCAAATTCCCCATCGCAATGGCATGAAAATATCTATTAGCCTCACCAACATTCTGTGCAAGCTGAGTTGCGGGGCCTTATGGCTCTGTCCCAGGGCAGCTTTCACCTCTGTCGTTCCAGCACTGACAACTTGGTATACCTGGAGTCTGCCATCCAAACGGCCTTTCCCGCCGTCACCACCTTAGTGCCATCTTTTTTTTGGCCTGACGAAAACCTATACACCACTTGGTGACACCACACACTAGATACATTACACGAGTCACTTCGCGCCTTCAGAGTTAGAGTCACTGCGTTGCAGTCTCGTGCAACAAAGTAAGGAACTGCGGATTGTCAGTCCACGCACGTATTGCTGGTAAGGCAGATTCTTTCTTGTAATATTGCAGAATATAAATAAATACGTTTGTTGAAGTTGTATTCTTGTTTCTTTACTTACAAGTAACACTACCGAAGTGCCACTAGCCGATTCCAATACACTTCGAATATCTTTTAGTCTCGGTCAAAATATGATGCATGTATTTTTTTATACGTACCCATACGGCCTTTGATGTGGTGAAAATCATCCTGAAGAAAATGCTGTTGTTATCTTTCTCAGCGCATATCGCCGAAACAGAAGGAGATGTAACAAAAATGTTGAAACATAATTTCCATGGTTGCTACCGCACTTAACAACTTTGCAAATCGCATCTTCAAACATTTCGAAATCCTCCCCTTCACCTCAATTTTTGGAACGGTAAATAATTTATTTGTAGTAAATCTAATAGTGTATGTAACAACAAATACAACCACATATGATAAGGTTACATCCCGAAGTCACAGCAGTCCGATTTAAGTTGGAAGTACATACAGCTACGCGCGCTACCTGGCCGCCGTATGACGCTTGTCATACATGGCGATGGTGGTGTTTCCAGTTTCACAGTGTAACCATAAAAGACGGGCTCCTGAAGGATGTAGCAAACAATACGGTCTTGCTCTCTGTCGAATCCGGGAATAACCAACGTGGAGATGGCAAGAGGCTATTCCTGCTTTGTTTTTTCATGGTCTGTATTTTATTTGTTTGTTTGTTTTGTGTCGTTTCTGTGGTTTTGGATATTATGTTTGACGTTCACTTACTGCTTTACAGTATTTAGGTTGTGTTGCATTATCTTTGATAATCAGTGCACTAATGAGGGGAGGTTGTATTATCCATTACAAAGCAGTGCTGCATACAATAGTGCACCACGCACATCCGATTATTGCACAATTTACAGCATGTATCACAATTTTAAAGCAATAATTAACAGGAGGTTTTTCTGTGATGTATCTGTTCTTTAACCACGCATACCTAAATGTGTTCACAAATCAAGGGGATGAAAACTGATTATGAAACAAACTCCCACCAACCCCGAACTTATTGTGCCCTTTCTCCCCATCCACCCTAACAATTCCCTCTGCCCACCCCCTACGGCCAAAGACATCATCCGTTTCCTCACCATCGTCCACCAGAACATACACCCATTTCAACACTCCCCAATCTCCAGCAGATCCCCTTGGTCACCTGCTCCGTCTTCCATTTAAACACCTATACCGCATACTCCCACAACTGGGCCCCACTTCACCTTTACCCAACCTCGACACCCTCGTTTAAGCCTCTCTCCTCTTCCCTACCTCCCCCCTCCTCCTCCTCCACCACCACCACCACCACCACCACCACCACCACCACCACAACCACCACCACTCCCTTGCCCACTGGTGCACCAACAGTATCGTCTCCTCTACCAAGACTTCATCCCAAATCGCGGACAACATTTCTACCGGTAAACTTGACACTATTGATCTGAGAAGCCAGTGTATTTGGTACATTTCTTACAACTCTATCAAGTGTTGCATTTTTTAAAAGTGATTCGTCGCATAGCACACCATCTACTGTATGTGATCATTCTGAATCAATCATCGCCTATAACCCAGTGGATTCATTGCAGAGCCTCAGACATGCCTTTAAGACAGAATGTATTACAAATACTGGAGAAACATCAAGTGGCAGTATGGCGGACTTGGAAATATTGGCTTCAAACAATGATCCTTAGCCGAATCATATCCTAAATTCAGCGATTTTGTTACGAGCTTACAACTCTGGCGATGTGTACCCGCACTGTCAGTCTGTTAATACACACCCTGGCGATCACTGTCTGTATCCAGTGTAGCGGTATTTGTGTGGAAAAGCACTTCATTCTGAGGTATTGCCATATCTCGTTTTATAAGGCTTCTATAGTTTTTAACATGGACATCGTAAGTGATACTTGTGTGCACCTGTAGAACCAAGACTGCTTATGACAGTAACATAGCCATTGTGGTCATGTTTTTAACATCTGGTTCATTGTAACATGATCACATCTATCTCTATAAGGCACAGTGGCACCACTCAGAAGAAAAATTTGTGAGACATCTCCACCCACCGCTTATTTTCCTTCAGTATTGTTTGGTATCGCCATGCGTGTTGCTTGTAAGATAATACCATCTATCTCAATAAGGCATAGTGGTACCACTCAGAAGAAAAATATGTACGACATCGCCACTCAAAACTTACTTTCCTTCAGTGCTGTTTGGTACTGCCATGTGTGCTGCTTCTAAGATGATCACATCTCTCTATAAGGCATAGTGGTACCACTGAGTAGAAAAAATTGTGAGACATTTCCACCCATCGCTTATTTTCCTTCAGTATTGTTTGGTATCGCCACCTGTGTTGCTTGTAAGATGACCACATCCATCTCTATAAGGCACAGTGGTACCACTTTGAAGAAAAACTTGTGAGACATTTCCACCCATCGCTTACTTTCCTTCAGTACTGTTTGGAACCGCCATGTGTTTTTCTTGTAAGATGATCACATGTATCTCTATATGGCACAGTGGTACCATTCAGAAGAAAAATTTGTGAGACATTTCCACCCATCGCTTATTTTTCTTCAGTATTGTTTGGTATCGCCACGTGTGTTTCTTGTAAGATGATCACAACTATCCCTATAAGGCACAGTGGCACCACTCAGAAGAAAAATTTGTGAGACATCTCCACCCATCGCTTCTTTTCCTTCAGTACTGTTTGGAACCGCCATGTGTGTTGCTTGTAAGATGATCACATCTATTTCAATAAGGCATAGTGGTACCACTCAGAAGAAAAATTTGTGAGACATCTCCACCCATCGCTTACTTTCCTTCAGTACTGTTTGGAACCGCCATGTGTTTTTCTTGTAAGATGATCACACGTATCTCTATATGGCACAGTGGTACCATTCAGAAGAAAAATTTGTGAGACATTTCCACCCACCGCTTATTTTCCTTCAGTATTGTTTGGTATCGCCACGTGTGTTTCTTGTAAGATGATTACAACTATCCCTATAAGGCACAGTGGCACCACTCAGAAGAAAAATTTGTGAGACATCTCCACCCATCGCTTCTTTTACTTCAGTACTGTTTGGAACCGCCATGTGTGTTGCTTGTAAGATGATCACATCTATTTCAATAAGGCATAGTGGTACCACTCAGAAGAAAAATTTGTGAGACATCTCCACCCATCGCTTACTTTCCTTCAGTACTGTTTGGAACCGCCATGTGTTTTTCTTGTAAGATGATCACACGTATCTCTATATGGCACAGTGGTACCATTCAGAAGAAAAATTTGTGAGACATTTCCACCCACCGCTTATTTTCCTTCAGTATTGTTTGGTATCGCCACGTGTGTTTCTTGTAAGATGATCACAACTATCCCTATAAGGCACAGTGGCACCACTCAGAAGAAAAATTTGTGAGACATCTCCACCCATCGCTTCTTTTACTTCAGTACTGTTTGGAACCGCCATGTGTGTTGCTTGTAAGATGATCACATCTATTTCAATAAGGCATAGTGGTACCACTCAGAAGAAAAATTTGTGAGACATCTCCACCCATCGCTTACTTTCCTTCAGTACTGTTTGGAACCGCCATGTGTTTTTCTTGTAAGATGATCACACGTATCTCTATATGGCACAGTGGTACCATTCAGAAGAAAAATTTGTGAGACATTTCCACCCACCGCTTATTTTCCTTCAGTATTGTTTGGTATCGCCATGCGTGTTGCTTGTAAGATAATAACATCTATCTCAATAAGGCATAGTGGTACCACTCAGAAGAAAAATATGTACGACATCTCCACTCAAAACTTACTTTCCTTCAGTGCTGTTTGGTACTGCCATGTGTGCTGCTTCTAAGATGATCACATCTCTCTATAAGGCATAGTGGTACCACTGAGTAGAAAAAATTGTGAGACATTTCCACCCATCGCTTATTTTCCTTCAGTATTGATTGGTATCGCCACCTGTGTTGCTTGTAAGATGACCACATCCATCTCTATAAGGCACAGTGGTACCACTTTGAAGAAAAACTTGTGAGACATTTCCACCCATCGCTTACTTTCCTTCAGTACTGTTTGGAACCGCCATGTGTTTTTCTTGTAAGATGATCACATCTATTTCAATAAGGCATAGTGGTACCACTCAGAAGAAAAATTTGTGAGACATCTCCACCCATCGCTTACTTTCCTTCAGTACTGTTTGGAACCGCCATGTGTTTTTCTTGTAAGATGATCACACGTATCTCTATATGGCACAGTGGTACCATTCAGAAGAAAAATTTGTGAGACATTTCCACCCACCGCTTATTTTCCTTCAGTATTGTTTGGTATCGCCACGTGTGTTTCTTGTAAGATGATCACAACTATCCCTATATGGCACAGTGGCACCACTCAGAAGAAAAATTTGTGAGACATCTCCACCCATCGCTTCTTTTACTTCAGTACTGTTTGGAACCGCCATGTGTGTTGCTTGTAAGATGATCACATCTATTTCAATAAGGCATAGTGGTACCACTCAGAAGAAAAATTTGTGAGACATCTCCACCCATCGCTTACTTTCCTTCAGTACTGTTTGGAACCGCCATGTGTTTTTCTTTTAAGATGATCACACGTATCTCTATATGGCACAGTGGTACCATTCAGAAGAAAAATTTGTGAGACATCTCCACCCATCGCTTCTTTTACTTCAGTACTGTTTGGAACCGCCATGTGTGTTGCTTGTAAGATGATCACATCTATTTCAATAAGGCATAGTGGTACCACTCAGAAGAAAAATTTGAGAGACATCTCCACCCATCGCTTACTTTCCTTCAGTACTGTTTGGAACCGCCATGTGTTTTTCTTGTAAGATGATCACACGTATCTCTATATGGCACAGTGGTACCATTCAGAAGAAAAATTTGTGAGACATTTCCACCCACCGCTTATTTTCCTTCAGTATTGTTTGGTATCGCCATGCGTGTTGCTTGTAAGATAATAACATCTATCTCAATAAGGCATAGTGGTACCACTCAGAAGAAAAATATGTACGACATCTCCACCCAACACTTACTTTCCCTCAGTGCTGTTTGGTACTGCCATGTGTGCTGCTTCTAAGATGATCACATCTCTCTATAAGGCATAGTGGTACCACTGAGTAGAAAAAATTGTGAGACATTTCCACCCATCGCTTATTTTCCTTCAGTATTGCTTGGTATCGCCACCTGTGTTGCTTGTAAGATGATCACATCCATCTCTATAAGGCACAGTGGTACCACTCTGAAGAAAAACTTGTGAGACATTTCCACCCATCGCTTATTTTTCTTCAGTATTGTTTGGTATCGCCACATGTGTTTCTTGTAAGATGATCACAACTATCCCTATAAGGCACAGTGGCACCACTCAGAAGAAAAATTTGTGAGACATCTCCACCCATCGCTTCTTTTCCTTCAGTACTGTTTGGAACCGCCATGTGTGTTGCTTGTAAGAGGATCACATCTGTCTCAATAAGGCATAGTGGTACCACTCAGAAGAAAAATTTGTGAGACATCTCCACCCATCGCTTACTTTCATTCAGTACTGTTTGGTACCACCATGTGTGTTGCTTGGAAGATGATCACATCTATCTCTATAAGGCACAGTGGTATGACTCAGAAAAAAAATTTGTGAGACATTTCCACCCATCGCTTATTTTCCTTCAGTATTGTTTGGTATCGCCAGCACTCACTGGCGATGTATTATACTTAGTTGTAGTGGATGTGCGATGTGATCAGTGGGCTTATAAAGTCAGTCTCTCTCTCTCTCTCTCTCTCTCTCTCTCTCTCTATCTCTCTCGTGTGTGTGTGTGTGTGTGTGTGTGTGTGAGTGTGTGTGTGTGTGTGTGTGTGTGTGCGTGTGTGTGTGCGTGTGCGTGTGCGTTTTTGTTCCAACATGTGTGAAGGAAATGGTGTTGCCCTGTCATAAGGGAAGGTATGTATTTGAGATAAAAAACTGCGATTGCCGTAAGGGGAATGAAAGGTTTTTTTTTTTTTTTTTATGTGGAAAATTATGTCCAGGTTTCTCTTCATGCATACCGTGTCCCAGCACCAAGTCGACTCTCTCATCCTAAATGACCTTCCTACAACCTCACCATGTAGTCTACACCTCTCCCTATGTCCTTCACTGCACTGATGATGGTTTGTTGGTTTATGGGATTGAAGGGACCAGATTACTAGGGCCATTGGTCCCTTTTTCCATGAACTTGGAACACCCACAAGGAATAAAAACAAACAATGGAGAAGACAAGAGATAACACAAGACAAGAAAGAGAGAGACAGAGACCAGACAAAAGGAATTAAAATCTCACACACACACACACACACACACACACACACACACACACACACACACACACACAGAGAGAGAGAGAGAGAGAGAGAGAGAGAGAGAGAGAGAGAGAGAGACAGAGAGAGAGAGAGAGACTTTATAAGCCTACTGATCACAGCGAATCTATCAGTGGTTGGCCAACCGTAGAAAAAAAAAAAAAGGAAAACAAAAAAGGAAAAGCCAACCACCAAGAAACACATTAAAAAGCCCAGTCTAAAATCATAGACCAAAGGCCGGACTCAACACAAAAAAAGGACAAACACTTAGATCAAGTGATAAAAACCCCCTGCACAAATAAAACTCAAAACTAAGTCTGTGATTGCAACGTCATCTGATAAAAGTGTAGGAAGCGTATCAGGCAGTGCAAATGTCTGCCTGAGTGGAGTTAAAAGTGGGCAGTCCAACAAGATGTGGACCACAGTCAAAGCTGACCTGCAGCGACATAACAGTGGGTCCTTACGGTGCAATAAATAGCTGTGCGTCATCCAGGTGTGGCCAATGTGCAGCCGGCAAAGGACAACAAGAGTCCCTGAGAGAGACCTGCAAGGAGGAGCGCCAAGCACCGGTAGCCTCTTTGATGGCCTGAAGTTTGTTGGGTGAAGGAAGGGTGTGCCATTCTTCACCCCAGGTGCCAAGTACCTTCTGCCACAAAACTGACCTGAGGTCACACTCCGAAAGGCCAATCTCCAAGGCTGGTGCACCAACAGCCTGTTTGGCCAGCGTCTCAACACATTCATTTCCTGGAATGCCTACATAACCCAGGGTCCACACAAAGACCACAGAGCAGCCGCAATAGGCAAGAGTATGGAGGGACTCCTGGATAGCCATCACCAAACGAGAACGAGGGAAACACTGGTTGATAGCTCGTAAACCGCTCAGGGAGCCAGTACAGATAACGAAGGTCTCACCTGAGCAGGAGCGGATATACTCTAGGGTGCGAGAGATGGCAGCCAGCTCAGCAGTGAAAACACTGCAGCCACCCGGTAAAGAGTGTTGTTCATAATGATCCCCTAGAGTAAGAGCATAACCGACACGACCAGCAAACATCAAACCTTCAGTATAGATGTCACAGCCTTGAAACGTGGCATGGATTGAAATAAAGCGGCGGCAGAGGGCCTCAGGAGGGACTGAGTCCTTAAGGCCCTGTGCCAAGTCGACCCAAAGCCATGGGTGAGGCACACACCACGGGGGTATATGCAGAGGGGCCTGGAAAAAGAGATGGAAAAGGGAAAACCTCAAGCCCAGAGAGAAAGCTCTGACGCAAACAGCGATCGTACACCCTGACCGGGGCTGCCATTCCAGAAGATGGACAATCGACTGAGGGAACAAGAGACGATAATTGGGATGCCCGGGCAAGCTAAAAATGTGTGTAGCATAGGTGGCCAGTAATCGTTGGTGCCGGAACTGCAATGGAAGGACGCCTGGCTCCACAAGGATGCTGTTGACAGGGCTCACGCAGAAAGCTCCAGTGGCGAGTTGGATCCCGCAGTGAAGGATGGGGTCCAGCAACCACAATGTGGAAGGGGATGCTGAACCGTTAGCCAGGCTCCCATAATCTAGACGGGACTGAAATAACGCAGCCGTAGAAGGGAAGACCAATCGGCACCCCCTGCTGGTCTGACTCAAGCAACGAAGAGCGTTAAGATGCCGCCAGCACATTTGTTTAAGCTGTCGAATATGAGGCAGCCAAGTCAACTGGGTATTGAAAACCAATCCCAGAAACCGATGCGTCTCCACCACAGCAAGAGGTTCACTATCTAGGTAAAGCTGTGGCTCAGGGTGAACAATGCGTCACTGGCATAAATGCATAACGCAGGTCTTGGCAGCTGAAAACTGGAAGCCATGCGATAAAGCCCAAGACTGTGCCTTGCAGATAGCACCCTGCAACAGCCGTTCAGCAGCCGCAATGCCAGTGGAGCTATAGTATAGGCAGAAGTCATCAGCATACAAGGAAGCTGAGATAGACGTTCCCACCACCTCAGCGAGCCCATTAACTGCAATTAAAAAGAGGCAGACACTTAAGACAGATCCCTGCGGTACCCCACTCAGGAGGAACTACGGGAGGCAACAACTTGCACACGGAAGGAACAAAGTGACAGAAAATTTTGTATGAAAATCGCGAGCAGACCCCAAAGACCCAAACCATGAAGCATAGAGAGGATGTGATGCAGCCATGACATGTCATATTCCTTCCGCATTTTAAAAAAGACTGCAACCAGATGCTGATGGCGGGCAAAGGCCGCATGGATGGCAGACTCCAGGCACACCAGATTATCGGTGGCAGAGCGGCCCTTATGGAACCCACCCTGAGACTGAGCCAGAAGGCCCCGAGACTCAAGTAGCCAACTCAACCTCCGGCTCACCTTGTGTTTAAGCAACTTCCATAGAACACTGGTGAGGCTAATGGGGCAGTAGCTGCCACCTCCAGTGTGTTCTTGCCAGGTTTCAACATGGGGATTACGACGCTTTCCCGACATTGCAACATGAACTCACCCTCAAGCCAGATACAGTTGAAAAGGCCTAGGAGGTGTCACTGGCAGTCCACCGAGAGGTGATTGAGCATCTGATAGTGGATGCAATCTGGCCCAGGAGCCGTATCAGGGCAAGCGGCTAGGGCACTTTGGAATTACCACTCACTGAACAGAGCATTGTACGATTCAGGGTGGCACGTGTGAAATGAAAGGCTCTGATGTTCCAACTGCTGTTTCAGGAAGCGGAAGGCCAGTGGGTAATTCGCAGAAGTGGAACTCTGAGCAAAATGCTCCGCTAAGCGATTTGCAATTGTGTCGGAGTCAGTACAGACTGTAATCACCTCAGCGATCTCGGGCGACCACCAAGGCACAGTCCTCCGCCGAGGGGACCCAGATTCCGTGGCAGTAACAATGCCGGTGGTGATCGAGTGAACCACTGCATCAATGGCGTCATTGGAAAGAGGCTCAATAGTGGCAATGGAGGTGAACAAGTCCCTGTCAGCCTTATTCATAGCTCATCTGCAGGGGCGCCCAGAAGAGTGATGCCGTGGCAGTGACAGAAAGATTGGAAAGTGGTCACTACCGCACAAGCCGTCACACACACTCCATTGGACAGATGGTAATAGGCTAGGGATGCAGATTGAAAGGTCGATGGCTGAGTACGTGCCATGCGCCACACTAAAATGTGTGAAGGCACCATTATTTAAAAGGGAAAGGTCGAGCTGTGCCAATACTTGCTCAACGATGCTGCCTCGGCCTGTTGCCACTGATCCACGCCACAGAGGGTTATGGGCGTTGAAGTCATCCAGTAACAGAAAAGATGGCGGCAATTGGGCTATCAGTGCAGCCAGGACATGCTGCAGGACATCACGATCCAGTCAACTATAGAGACTGCCAACAGTAACAGCCTGAGTCGTCCACACCCGAACAGCGACAGCCTCTAAAGGTGTTTGTAGAGGGACAGACTCGCTGTAAAGGGAGTGAAGGACATAGATGCAGACGCCACCAGATACCCTTTCGTAAGCTTACTGGTTCTTATAATACCGCCAATAACCACGGAGGGCGGGGTTTCACATCACCGGAAACCGAGTTTCCTGAAGAGCAATGTAGAGGAAAGGGTGAAGGCTGAGAAGTTGTCAGAGCTCAGCAAGATGGTGGAAAAAACTGCTGCAGTTCCAGTGGAGGATGACACTGTCCATGGCCGAGAAAGACGTGAAGGGACTGAGGAGGCAGATTATGCCGCTGGGTCACCTGCTGCCACTGATTGAGTACCTGTGCAAGTGACATCCATTGTGTCAGAGTCCGGTGAGATCTAGGTCCTCAGCGGACGCCAAAATCTCTACTTCGTCCTCAGAAGCAGAGCTTGTAGGTTGCAGTGGGGTGGGTGCCACCACAAGTTCCTCCGTCTTAGAGGTCTTCTTCTTGGACTTCTCTCCCTGCTCCTTGGATTTCACCGGCTGGGAAGGCTTCAATGATTCAGTCTCCAGGACGAACAATGATCGCGAAGCCCTACGGCCAGCTGCTTGTCGGCACTTATGCCACTGCCGGGTGTCATCCTCCCCACTTGTTGAAACCTTGGGAGGGAGGGGTCCAAGGGACCATTTGCAAGCAAGAGGAGCCGAAGAACTTTGACGCTTCTCCAGCTTAGAAGCAGGGACGGATGTCCCTGATGGGTGGCGGGGCATTCCTCCAGAGGTAGGTGGCGCGGGAGCAACAGGGTGGGTAGTGCCCCCCCACGGGCAAGGGGGCATGTGGAGTTGTACGGCTCGGTGAGACGACTGGAATTCACTGAACTGATAGCCCCATCACGGTTGTCGTAGCGGCGGCATATGAGGAAGTCATTTGCACAGAATGGAGTCGTTCGTATTTACTCTTAGCCTCATTAAAGCTCAGTCGGTCCGGGGTGTTATATTCCATGATTTTCCACTCTCTCTGTAAGATCCTGCAGTCTGGCGAGCAAGGTGAATGATGCTCTCCGCAGTGGACACAGATGGGAGGCGAGGCACATGGAGTATTGGGATGTGATGGGCGTCCGCAATCTCGACATGTGAGGCTGGAAGTACAGCAGGAAGACATATGGCCAAACTTCCAGAACTTAAAGCACCGCATTGGGGAAGAGATATACGGCTTGACATCACAGCGTTAGACCATCACGTTGACCTTCCCTGGTAATGTATTACCCTCAAAGGCAAAGATGAAGGCAAAGGTAGCAATCTGATTATCCTTCGGACCCTGATGAACGCGCCAAATGAAATGAACATCTCAACGCTCTAAATCGGCGCGCAGCTCGTCATCAGACTGGAAAAGAAGGTCCCTATGGAAAATAATACCTTTGACCATATTTGAACTCTTATGGGGTGTGATGGTAACTGAAACATCCCCCAACTTGTCACAAGCAAGTAATCTTCGTGACTGTTTTTATCAATACTGACCCAGAGCGCATTTTGGACAAGCCTTCCACATCCCCAAACTTGTCCTCTAAATGCTCTAAGAAGAATTGAGGCTTTGTTGACATGAAAGACTCCCCATCAGCTCTCGTACAAACTAGGAACCGGTCAAGTAAGTGTCACTGCCATCCTGAGCCTTACGCTCCTCCCACGGTTTGGCCAGGGATGGGCACAATTTGGGATTGTATTTCTGAGCGTTGAATTGAACCAGAGAACACTTAGAGACTGCTGGCGGCCGGCCACCAGCAAGAAATGATGTACCATGCTTCATTTCAGGTCATCCGCCCTGATGCCACCTACTCTGACCATGGGCCCTCCCCATGGGCACCACTCAGCCTCAGCAAGGGCCACCTGGCAGGATGGCCATTGCCGGGAGTCCCCAATGCCCCAGGGAGATAGGCATCTACTCCTTGGCATACATGGGGAGTTAACGGTGCAAGCAACAGCAGAGCAATCCTTGTGTTCTCAGGGGACTACAACCAACAGGGTACACAGCGGCCCCACCACAACCGACTGGATACCGTGCTGGATATTAGGTGCAAGGAAGTCCATGGTGGTCGTCTCCACAAAAAGCAACACTGCACAGTGCATGGTGGAAATCGCACCCAGGAATGTATCCTCGACCAAGAGATGGAGAACAAGCGGGACGGCAATGTGACAACAAGAAAGATGGCTAAAGGTCTCAATGCACGACGGACACAATGCACCATGTAAGGCACCGTACCCCAAGAGTACCTTGTCCTTCAAATTCAAATGGCTCTGAGCACCATGGGACTCATTATCTTAGGTCATAAGTCCCCATACCTTGTCCTTGTTTAGCCAGTGCTCAAATACGTGGCAGGGGTGTGGGGGCAATGAAGCTGCATTGCACATTGCGTCGCACCAGAGTACTCAGGACAGGGCACTGAAGCTCACACTGCATATTTATTTTATTTTATTTTATTTTATTTGTTGTTCCATGGGACCAAATTAAGGAGAAGTCTCCATGGTCATGGAACAAGTCAATACATGAAATTATAACATGATAGTAGAAACAGACAAAATGAAATATAAAAAACATATTCAGGCGACACGTCATAAGTTTAAATAAAGAAAATCAACAACATAACACTGGAATTTGCTTAATTTTTCAGCTCTTCCAGGAGCTCCTCGACAGAATAGAAGGAGTGAGCCATGAGGAAACTCTTCAGTTTAGACTTAAAAGAATTTGGGCTACTGCTAAGATTTTTGAGTTCTTGTGGTAGCTTATTGAAAATGGATGCAGCAGAATACTGCACTCCTTTCTGCACAAGAGTCAAGGAAGTGCATTCCACATGCAGATTTGATTTTTGCCTAGTATTAACTGAGTGAAAGCTGCTAACTCTTGGAAATAGGCTAATGTTGCTAACAACAAACGACATTAAAGAAAATATATACTGTGAGGGCAATGTCAGAATTCCCAGACTATTGAATAGGGGTCGACAAGAGGTTCTCCAACTTACACCACATATAGCTCTAACAACCAGTTTTTGAGCCAAAAATACCCTTTCTGAATCAGAAGAATTACCCCAAAAAATAATACCATACTTATGAAAATATGGAAGTAGACTACTTTTCGTGTTGAAGTGTCACTTATTTCAGATACTGTTCTTATGGTAAATAAAGCAGCATTTAGTTTCTGAACAAGATCCTGTACATGGGCTTTCCACAACAGCTTACTATCTATCCGAACGCCTAGGAACTTGAACTGTTCCGTCTCGCTTATAATATGCCCATTCTGTCTGATCAAAATATGGGTTCTTGTTGAATTCTGAGTTAGAAACTGTAAAAACTGAGTCTTACTGTGATTTAGTATCAAATTATTTTCCACAAGCCACGAACTTATTTCATGAACTACATTATTTGTTACTGTTTCAATATTACACACAAGATCCTTCACTATCAAGCTGGTGTCATCAGCAAACAGAAATATTTTTGAATCACCTGTAATACTAGAAGGCATATCATTTATATAAATAAGAAACAGCAGTGGCCCCAGCACCGACCCTTGGGGAACGCCCCACTTAACAGTGCCCCATTGGGACTGAGCATCACTACCACTCTCAATACTGCGGAGAATTAACTTCCGCTTTCTGTTCTTAAAGTAAGAGGCGAACCAATTGTAAGCTACTCCCCTTACTCCATAATGGTCCAACTTCTGCAGTAATATTTTGTGGTCAACACAGTCAAAAGCCTTCGTTAAATCAAAGAAAACACCTAGTGTTCGCAACCTTTTATTTAATCCGTCCAAAACCTCACAGAGAAAAAAGAATATAGCATTTTCTGTTGTTAAACCATTTCTAAAACCAAACTGAACATTTCCAGCAAATTATGTGAATTTAAATGCTCCAGTAACCTTAATATACAACCTTCTCGATAACTTTAGCAAACACCGATGGCATAGAAACAGGTCTAAAATGGTCAACATTATCAACACTGTCTCCCTTTTTATGAAGTGGCTTCACTACCGAGTACTTCAATCGGTCTGGAAACCGACTGCTCCTAAAGGAAAAGTTACAGATATGGCTAAGTACTGGGCTAACATACATAGAACAATACTTCAGTATTCTGCTAGATACCCCATCATATCCACTTTTTTCTAAGAGTGCTATATGATTCCCTGTTGGGACTAGGTTTCTATTTAGTTCACCTGCTATATTCAGAAAGTAATTATTAAATACTGTACATACAGTGGCGGTCGAAATAATAGAGCCACCTCTATTGACGAGATTAAGAACTAGGATATCTATTAGTTCGCGAAATCGCCACGAGTGCCGTGTTGTCAGTCCCTTGTAGACAACATCAGGGAAGACGTTGCTGCTATCTTTAGTCGTCCGAAAGGAAGCGTTTGAGCTAGACGTGTGACAAGAGGCATAAAGGTAAGAATCTTATGGGTCAAAATAATAGAGCCGCTTTACACATGTGCCTTTAAATTGATTTTTATGCAGTTGTTTTGTATGTAAATTGACGTGTGGTTTTGTTTACATTCGTCTAGATGGGCAGAGCAAAGCATACCAGTGAAGATGAGCGTATAGTAATGTTCCGGATGTTCAAAAGTGGGATGTCCATGAATAAAATAGCCAATGTCTTGCACGTTTCGCGAAAACGAGTCCAGAACGCCATGAGACGGTCAAAACAAACAAAGCCGCAGGTGGAGAACAGGGGGCGACCTCGTGTAACTACTCCTCGCGTAGACAGACTCATCACTAGGGAAGTGAAGAAAGACCCATTTTTGTCAACACCATGACTGAAAGCCATTTTGTTTAGCGACGAACATGATGTTCAACCATCAACCTCAACGATTCAAAGACGACTGAGATCTGCAAAATTGAATGGGCGCATTGCAAGAAAGAAGCCACATGTTTCACAAGCTAATGTTCGGAAAAGGTTAGCCTTTGCCCGGAGAAATGAACAAAAACCTAATACTTGGTGGAGGAACATCCTTTGGTCCGATGAATCCAAGTTTAATAGGTTTGCCTCAGACGGAAAAGTCTATGTGCGCCGCCCACCAAACCAGGAATTTAATCCCAAGTACACTTTAAAAACTGTGAAATACGGTGGCGGAAGTGTTATGGTATGGGGATGTTTTTCGTGGTACGGCATTGGTCCAATACACCGTATCAACAGCATAATGAACGCAGAAATGTACAAAGACATCTTGGCAAATGTGATGCTGCCTTATGCTGAAGAGGAAATGCCGCTGAAATGGAAATTTCAGCACGATAACGATCCAAAGCATACTGCAAGGATCATAAGGCAGTTTGTTCAAGAGCACAATATCAAAGTATTAGAGTGGCCACCTCAGTCCCCTGACGCATCACCCATTGAGAACTTATGGGAGATCTTAGACAAGAGAATTGACCGCTCAAAAGCTACATCTTCAGAAAAACTGTGGGAAGAAATCCAGAGAGCCTGGTATGCGATCAGTAGTGACGAATGCAGGCGTTTAGTAGACTCTATGGGTAAGAGGTGCAGGGCAATCCTCAAAAATAAGGGTTACCCCACGAAGTACTAATGCAGTCCTATGCAAAAAAGACTGTTCCTATACGTTTCATAAGACTGAGATCAAGTACAATATATTTGTTTCAATTGGCTCTATTTTTTTGACCCTGTGGTCTGGTATTCTTTTGAATATTATTGATTATTACTGATTATTTTGTGTTGTGTTATCGATATAACTGACTATAGTACAATGTGACTCGGTTGTAATGGTTTCCATCATAGTTCAAACATGTCTAGTAATAAATGTGCACTTTATTCCAAACCTTTGCCAGGTGGCTCTATTATTTTGACCGCCACTGTATATGCGACTTATCAGTAACACGGACATTCCCACTACGCGCTGATTCTATATCCTCGACCTGTCTCTACAGACCAGCTACTTCCTTTACGACAGGCCATATGGTTTTAATTTTATCCTGAGACTTAGCTATTCTATCTGCATACCACATACTTTTTGCCTTCCTAATAACATTTTTAAGCACCTTACAATACTGTTTGTGATAGGCTGCTGCATTTAGATTTTGACTGTTTCTAAAGTTTTGATATAATTGCCACTTTGTTCTACAAGATATTCTTATCCCTCTAGTCAGCCACCCAGGCTGCCTGTTTGTGCTAGTACCCTGTCTTGAACGTTCTAACGGAAAGCAACTTTCAAAGAGCATGAAAAAAGTCTTGAGAAAAGCATTATATTTATCGTGTACTGTATCAGCACTATAAACATCTTGCCACTCTTGTTCCTTGATAAGGTTTACAAAGGTCTCTACAGCAACTGGATCAGCTTTCCTAAACAGCTGATGACAAATATTTAACAAGTGTTGCAGCACAAAAATCTTTTAGAGTTAAAATTTGTGCATCATGATCTGAAAGGCCATTCACCTTTTTGCTAACAGAATGCCCTTCTAGTAATGAGGAATGAACAAAAATGTTGTCTATGGTTGTTCTACTGTTCCCTCGCACTCTCGTTGGAAAGAATACGGTTTGCATAAGATTATATGAATTAAAGAGGTCTACCAGCATCCTCTTCCTTGCACAATCACTTATACAATTAATATTGAAGTCACCACATATAACTAACTTTTTGTATTTCCTATAAAGTGAACCAAGAACCACCTCTAGCTCTAGCAAAAATGTTGTGAAATCAGAGTCTGGGGATCTATAAATAACAATAGTTAGAAGTTTAGCTCCGTTAAATTTAACCACACCGGCACAACATTCAAACACCTTTTTAGTGCAGTACTTTGAAACATCAATTGACTCACATGGGATACTGTTTTTCAGATACATTGCTACTCCCCCACACCGCAAAGAGCTCCTCGAAAAGCTGCCAGCCAACCTGTATCCTGGTAAAGGAAGCCTCTGAATTATCTCCTTATTTAAGAAGTGTTCAGATATACCAATAATTTCAGAGTCAACATCTATAAGCACTTTACTAACTTTATCTCTAATACCTTGTATATTTTGATGAAATATACTAATTCCATCATTACTCGGATACCTAAGCTTAGTCAAAAGTGGTTCCTTTGTTAGAGAGACCTCCCTTAAGCAGGAATACCTATCAGCTGACTTCAATCTAAAAAAGGTGTAGCTCTAACACCCACTACTGCAGGAATTTTCCCATGAGTGATCCCACTAACCCCACCTATGCTGTCACCTATAAGCTTTGCCAACCTCCCCTTCCCATACCTGTTGAGGTGCAGGCAATGTCTAGTGAAACCCGTCCTGCTGACAGACTCCATCGACACCACTGAAATGTGACCCACGCTTTCTGTCATAAGCGCACCCCCAAGTCTCATGTTATTACGCCTGAAGGCTGTATTAAGATGAGGCCGATCGTGACGATGAAACTGTGCATTTCGTGGAACTTTCGTGTTGCCAGTCTGAGTGGCTATCTTTTCCAGGTCACCATCTATGTTATACTCCCCATCCCTATCAATACTATTACCAGCCCCACCCACAATCACTACCTGATCCTCTTTAGTAAAATCCCTACATAGCCCCCCTATGTTAACACCTCGTTATTCCAGGAGACTGCTACACAAGGAAGCTTACGTTCCCCTCCTGCAGGAAGGTTTCCGACAGTCCACCCAGGTGTTCTACAACAACACTGTGGCAGGCGTTTCATTTGTAGGCTGGACTGCCAGGCCCACCACAGGCCGACAACACGTTGTCCTGACCTGCTTCGGGAGTAGTGTCACCCACGGAACAGCAGCGTGGCTTCTTACCCTACCCTGCCCCCACACCTGGCAGATGAAGCCAGCGCTTTTGAGCAAGCGAACACAGCAGGCAGTTCCCTCGATGAGGGCTGGCCACCTCATGCATTGGCTGCACTGCAGTGCCTCAACAGCTCTCGTCGGTGTGCCAGCAAAGTGGGCAACAATCGGAAGTTTTGTTTATAGTGCCATCATCCCTGAAAGCTGCACATATGTAACTATTTTATTTCTTTATTAGGCCAAAAGACGCTCCTGTCAAGCAGGCCTAAATTATTGTTTAAACATTAAAAATGACAATTTGTCATCATTTAACATGATTGCACTTGCGCACTAATAATGGATTACTTATTAATAAACAAACCTTTACATATACTTATTGTGCACGGCCTATATGCGACCAAAAGATTATGACACTTCTTCATTGAAATTAGTTTAGTCCAGCAAGTGATGAAGCCGAGTCAAATCATGTATGTAGAACTTAAGAACGACATATTTTCGTGGGGATGGCCTTCAGCCACTGGAAAAGCAGGCAGTGGCAGACCACCACTGCAATCAAACAGATACAGACTTTTCTCAAGTGGTATGCTCAAGGGAGCGATTCCAGAGACTTCGTTAACAGTTCCTGAAGAACGCAGACATGCCTATGGTAACAAATGGTATCTGATCATGTAGGTGATAAGATTCTAGGCAGTAAACTGCCTCTACAATAATCTTTAGTCTGTAATGCAGCCTGAAAGAGTCAGAGTATAAATTTCTACTTGTTATAAAACGTGTGTTAATTTGTAAGTCATCAGTTACTTTGAGCTGGTGAATATTTCGTGTACTGTGATCACGAAATGGGCTTACTTTTCGGACCATCTTCGATAACTATTTTGATTGAGGATTCTGCTACCACCCTCAGAACGTTCTCACACAATTTTGCTGCATTTGATATGGTTATTATCGTCCATTTTAATCAGATATCTTAGTATCGCTTTCCATTTAGCTGCGATACATTTTCATGAATAAAGTTCATTCAACATAATTCTCTGTTGTCTACAATACAGATGTTAGAATAGACCCCTTTTCATTAAATTATTATTTTCCTATTATGTTTTATATATCTGTGTGTTCTATTAATTCGTAATTCCAGCCAATGCATAGACTATTTGACTACAGGATCACAGCATCACATCACTATTTGCACTGAGTTAGCTACTGGCTATGAAAGCAGATGTGTGGCTTGGCCCTATGACTGCATCGAGCTATTCCTTTTAAACAGTGTCACGCATAGTCCAAGTAGCTGAGGGTGAGCACCATCAGGTTACAGGTTAACAGTTAACCAATGAGAGAGAGAGAGAGAGAGAGAGAGAGAGAGAGAGAGAGAGAGAGAGAGAGGGAGAGAGGGAGGGAGGGAGGGAGAGAGACAGAGATATATGGAGCCATAACTGATGCACACATCAACCAAGCTGCATATTCGTGCGCGCAGATGCCAAGCCAAGTGTCCTGTCACACTGGCAGTCTCTTACACTGAGCAGTCGCTGTCTGTGGGAAACCTTTCCATGCACAGTGACGCCACGCCAAATGGCTGTGCGCAGTCCTCGCCAACTCCACAGGCATCAGGACCGACGCAACGTCTTCCCGTCACGTCGTCTGCCGAGGGTTCAAGCTGACACCACTGCGACTGTCTACAACGATGCCGAAACAGTACACTGTTAATCCAGCCAATGCCTCCATTATCTTCTCATCCCATGCTGGAAAGGCAAGCAAGTTGGGTTGCCGACGTTTATGTGGATAGACTTTCGTGTTACAGAAATGTTGAGACCCTTTATATCTTTGTAACAATCTGGTCTCTAGTAGTTCTGATTCCTATTTTGTAACCATGACTCCTGAAGATAAAAGCCAGAGGCAGGATGCCAAGCACTGACACAGGCTTCTGACTACATACATACGATGTTTCATACACTTACGTGGCAACATTGGCGACCTTGTCAACTTCTTTTTGATTATGAGCAGCCGGCAATCCTATAAGCTTGGAAGGCTTTATTCAGCATTCATAGCAGAAGAAATTAGCGGGGAGTCATATGTTAGAAAGGTGCCGCTAGAAAATGCAGTTTTGCGTCTAACTTATTACGTACGAAGAGGAGCAAACTTCTGGACCTTGGGTGCAGACATCTACACTGCACAAATTTCGTAGATAAAATTTGTGGTTAAACGTAAATCCTATTTACAATTATGTTTCATACTACCCAAAACCATACCTACAAGTGAACATCACTACATGAATTCCCATTTAATTAGCTGTTTAAGAGAAGAGAAGAGCATGCCATGCCATGCCATGCCATGCCATGCCATGCCATGCCCAAATACTCTGTTTCTCAGTCTTTCTCACTCAGGACACCCTAAGCCATGATTGACAAGATTCCGACAGGAGAACCACATAAGGGAATCCAAACACCAACTTTGTAAGCACCAAACATCCAGAAGGAGATCTTTGGATGGGCTAGTAATACCAACATTGTCACTAACCTTTTTTCCTGACGTTTATTGATTATTGATATTGCATATATATGAAGCACTGTGCTCGTGCATTTGGTAGCAGGCTTTCACACACTTCCACAAAACAATGTAATTCCTCAAATCCTACTGATTGAATACAGTAGTCTCCAACATTTGAGTACTCATAAATGTTTCCTTACATGTGCTGCCGAGTGTACGCACTCTGCTGGGTCCTGATAAGCTGGGTCACAGCTACACACTACCTGCCACTGCAGAAACTTACATGTCTTTACAAACACTCGCTACTTAAACCTCCTTGTGCACAAGTTACTAAATGATCGTTGCAATATTCCTTACTAATACGCCTACGCTCAAGAGATCGCCAGTTTCAGTCTTAGTATACAGAGGAGTTTTATTTGCGACTTCAGAACAGTTATACGAAATCTGTGCACAAGAAGCACCCGATCACGCTTCAACGCTACAGTCGTTCTTGACCAAACCCTCCTAATAGAAAGCAGTCTGTTGTTCATTCACAAACCGTTGCAGTCCACGCAGCTGCAGACTCGACATTCATCAGGTGCTTCCCTTTGTAAGAGAGAGCCCCACCATGTTTCTCTGTTGCCGAAGCCGTTAATGAGTGTGGAAATTCCCACTGTGCTGCCTAAAGCTCATGATAACACGTGAATGTAAAACGGGCCGTACGATCAACAAGACAAACAGAAGCAATCATTAGAAATTCTTCGTCCAGGCAAAATAATGAAACCATCCATTATGTGACCTAGTATTACTATGCGAATTCTACACTACCATAAAACACTTTGTAACTAGTGACAAAATTTTAGCAGCAAAATTGAAGGTACACTGACACTCCACTATTTGGTACATGCAACATGCTCACTCTTCTGTGGCTTTCCCTTGCCATGTGTTTTAGGACAGTGTATGGAATTTACTTAACACACACAAAAAATGCATTCACGAGGGAACACATCGCTGCCACGAGGTGAGCGTGTGACAATCCTGCAGTGCAGAAATTGCTAACGAGTGGAAAGGAAGAGGAACTAGAGATCAAATTGCTAACATTCGGGGGATTATGGAAAAAGTGAGAGAATTCCAGAAAGATGTGTACCTCTGCTTTATTGACTACGCCAAAGCCTTTGACTGCGTCGATCACAACAAATTATGGAACGTACTGAAAAACATGGGTGTACCAGATCACCTCATTCATCTGATACGAAGTTTATACCTAGACCAAGAAGCCACGGTGAGAACTATGTATGGAACAACGAAATGGATAAAGATTCAGAAAGGGGTCCGGCAAGGCTGCATACTGTCACCATACTTATTCAATCTGTATGCAGAACATGTTATGAGGAATGCGAGGCTAGATGAAGGAGAAACAGGAATTAAAATAGCTGGAATAAATGTAAACAACCTCAGGTATGCAGATGATACGATCCTGTTGGCAGAAAGTGAAGAAGAATTGAGAACACTCTTGCTGAAGGTGAAAGACGAAAGTGAAAAGGCCGGTCTTATGCTGAATGTGAAGAAAACGAAAATTATGGCAACTTCACCTACCAATTTGTGGGATATAGCAGGAGAAACCATGGAGGTAGTGACCACATTCAGTTATCTCGGTTCCCAGATCTCTGCTGATGGCGACTGCAGCCATGAAATCCGGAGACGCCTGTTGCTCGGTAGACAGGCGTTGTCAAACCTTGACAAGGTTATAAGGTCCAGAGATATAACACTAGCAACAAAGATCCGTATTGTGAGGGCTATGGTCTTTCCAGTTGTGATGTATGGATGTGAGACCTGGACCATTAGAAAGGCTGAACGGCAAAGAATTGACTCCTTCGAATTGTGGTGTTGGAGGAAACTTCTTAGAGTTCCATGGACTGCAAAGAGAACCAACAGATCAATATTGGAGCAAATTAAACCAGATTTCTCCCTGGAAGGTCTAATGTTAAAACAAAAGCTGACCTACTTTGGACACACAATGCGAAGGCATGCCTCGCTGGAAAAAACATTAATGCTGGGGAGGAGTGAAGGAACTAGAAGAAGAGGACGTCAGAGGATGAGATGGATCGATGGCATCACAGAAGCAATGTGTTCCAACCTGGAAGGTCTACGGGAGAAAGTGCAAGACAGGAAAAAGTGGCGTGATTTGGTTCATGGGGTCACGAAGAGTTGGAACCGACTAAACGAATAGAGAGAGAGAGAGAGAGAGAGAGAGAGAGAGAGAGAGAGAGAGAGAGAGAGAGAGAATGTAATATGGTGGCTTAAACCATTTTAACTCTTTTCCGTGAAGATGGATCAAGACTGAAACTGGTAGATATTTGGGTTTAAAATAAAAGCAGCTGATGGTTCAAATATGCAATTTATACATCACACATAATGGGTTAAATGTTCATGGTGCCTTCACTCTGTCAAGTGAAGTGCAAACTGACGAAAGAGTGTTCTGAAACGAATGATACGCTAGCCACTCCCAATGCTTCTGTGGATACTGGCCATACATCATAATATTTTTATGCCTTTTGTGACCGTACAAGCTGTGGGGCGAGATTAGAGTGGCAGTTTCTCGCCACAGAGCACGTGGCTGGCGGTTGCTATGGGGCTGTGGTGAGCGGCTAGCGTCTACACAGCCTTGGAAAAAACCCCGAGTGCTCGGCAAGGGCGCATATGGCCGTGTCTGCGCACTTTGAGAAATTTATATGCCTGAGAAAAGTAGATAAAAACAAAACTAAGCATGACAGGGAGGTGCGAGTTGGCACTTATGGACAGAAAAATATGTAAAGCTAATTATCTAGATGCACCAAAAAATATACAGGATGAGTAGCATAAGACTTAACACCCCCTTTATTCCGGGGGCGATTGCACATACCTGCATGTGGTTTCCAGCGAATCATAGTGGACTATGGGGCACATACATTGGTACATGCACAATAATCACAACGTTTATATTGACCGAGATAATGAGGCAAGTACATGTTTTTTAAATGGGACGCTATACTTTGTTTACCATCATTCGAACGCTCTGGAAAAGACGCGTATAGTGATATAACGCATGTTGCTACTGTGATTCAAACTTTGATTAAAAGACGCTATGAAATATTGTGCGACTGAAGGTCGAGGCGGTCGGAAGCAGCTACAGACTGCAATCACACCTCACGCGACCCGGAAAGCAGGCCGCGTCGTACAACTAGTAGGTCATACGACTTTGAATCAGTAGGACGTGCGTCTCCTATCAAGACGTAGTTGCTGCTGGAACATTACGTCAAGATATGTACACAAATCAGGAGAAGTTCGACATATTACTTTTTTATGGCGAAATTTGGTAGGAATGCTGTCGAAACCGTATGGAGGTACAGGGATCTGCATCCTGATCGTCAGTGTCCAACTCGCCAGGCCATTGCAAGAAAGATTACTACACTAGTGCGAACAGGCAGCTTTAACAACAAACAGAGGAGGAGGAAGCAGACAGGGACCGACAGAGACCACGTTTATCGATCCTCATTCTGGAACGAGACGTATTGCCGCGGAATGTAGGGTCAGCCAGACAAGTGTCATGCACATTCTGCACCGGCATAAGTTTCACCCATATCACCTTTCACTCCATCAGGCACTCTAAGGACACGATTTCGAACGTCTTAAGGAATTCTGTCAGTTTGCTCTGCGACACCTGCAAGATAATACATTCTTTAAACATGTGCTCTTCACCGACGACGATGACAATGACGATGATGAGTTGGGTTGACGGGGTGCTCGAACTCACGGTCATCAGTGCCCCGACGAAAAATAAACATGAAATCTCATAGGTGGGGACGAAGGCTGTCCCCACATGCAGAGCAGTTTATAACGTACTAAAGTCTGCCGCCCTTCCCCACGAGTTTAGGTATGAGACATGATAGTTCACAAAATTTCACCACTCTGTTAACACTGGTATCGGTATCTGCGAGGATGGTGGGCAGATCTCCAGCGAAACCAAGGGCTGCCTTATTATCAGTATACAGGACACACGTAACCACAATATGCTGAACTGAAAGTGGCACGCCACAAACTTCACAGAAAGGTGGATCCTCCCACCAGAGGAGGAAGCTATGTGCGAAAGGGCTATGCCCAATGCGCAGTCTGGTAAGCAAAACCTCCTTCCAGTGGTGAGGCTGACACAAAGTCCGCCAAGCTTTTGTGATCAGTTTGTGTGACCGCAGTTTGTTGTCCGACGCCTGCTAACCATTCAGTCTCCCACTGACGCATGATGCATCTGTCAGAAAATGAGACAATGGCGTGCAACGGGATGGGACACTGATGGACAGCACTATCCCAACATGCTTCCTTGGCAGCTTTATCAGCCATGTCATAACCCTGTATCCCAACATGGCCAGGTACCCAGCAAAAGATCACCTCCTTGCCACGGCAGTCATGGATGAGCTGAATCAGTGGGTCCACTGGATACATTTGGTGAAGTGCTTGCGCGTCAAAGTGTGGTGCGGCACTGTAGGAAATTACATTTCATTACAGGAGTATTAAATGGAAATAAGTATGGCGACTTTCTTAGGAACATTCTACCTGTTCTGCTAGAGGAGATACCACTCAATGCGCGGTTGTGTATGTGTGTGTGGTCCCAGCTCACTCCTCACATGTTGCAAGTCAAATATTGAACGGGACATTTGCTGACTGTTGGATTGGACGGAATGCTGCGGTACAATGGCCTGCCAGGTCCCCCAATTTGACTCAACTTGACATCTTTTTGTGGGGAACACTGAAAGATGTGGACTACCGTGAAGCCCCAACAATGCCAGATGACACGGGCCGCTGAATCGTCACAGCTTGTTCCGCCATATCATCCACTGACCTTTCATCTGACACCCATTCTCTTGAACGTCGATTACAGATGTGTCTTGCAGTCGAGGGTAAACCGTCTGAGTACATGCTTAAATAAGGTACAACACCATGTTTTGTTAAGAACACTATGAATTATGAAGGTTATCAGTAGGTATCAATGTATTATTAAACGATGTGTGTCAATGACCAATAACATCCTTGAAGTATAAATGTAACGTGTGTGGACAATGTGTATACCACGTAGGTTGTCCTTCTGTCTTATTGTTTGGTGGGAGGTGGTCAGCATATGAATGTGAATAAAATAATTATCTTATCAAGCAAAGCTTAAATGAGAAACTGCGTGACAAAGCAGTTGCTATGTTCACACAATAACTATTCATTTCAGCCTGGGAATGTCCATGCATTCGGCATAGTTCTCATAATCCCCTTTTCATATGCAATTAGCTATCATGTGCCACAGTTAAATACGAAACACGACTTGCCACCCTTGTACCTATAGTGTATTGTGAAGGCAGGTTTTGCCACGAGAATGATCTGGAAGGATCATTCTGATAGGTCATTCAGATCAATAGCCAATCAGAACTAAGAAGTTCCCGCATGCAGATAATTAGATAGGCAGAGAGGAGAGGAGCATCAAGATAGTCGCTCACTAACCTGCTTCCGAGTAACACCACGTTAGATGTCTCCGTGAAAATAATATGAAAAATGATAAACTAGCGAGTTCATTGCGTTTAAAACATGACGCAATTAAGGCGGCTTACGTTACAGACATTTTGAGGGAAGTTTGATGTTTCTGAATAAGTTAGTTGAAGCTTTATAAGCGTCTGACGTTTTGGTCGCAGAGACAATTTCGCCGTGACATATTCCGTGTCCTTTACGGAACACTTTAGTGAGCTCTTCTGACATAGAAGACCACTGAAACGACCAAATGTTAAACTCACTAATAGTGGTGGGTCAGTGACTATTCCATCGCAAATTTAATCGGATCAGACTTGCAGAAATTCTGGCTGCTTCTTCGTGTGAAAATATGTTGTATAGACTGACTTGGAATGAGCCTTTGCCTTATTAAATATAGACTTGATAGCCATTTCAAGTGCTTTATTAAGAATAACAAGCTATTTCAATAGAATTTTCAAATGCTTACTGAAATTAAACTCCATCCTCCGAACGCTCGAAATGTTTGAATATGAACTTACAGGAACTGATTTTCAACTTGAGTTACACAGCCTCTGTGTATTAGGTAGGGGTTTCATCAACGCTGCTTTACACTGCCTAGCGTGTATCTACTACTGCAGAGTGAAGGGACATTGGAAAGAAGAAATATAGAGGTAGGTGAACTGTTCGAAAGAAAGTTACTGAGAGAGAGTATGGAGACAAAAGAACGGCAGAACGATCCTGCCCCGCCGCAATAGGTATTCAACAGCAAACTATTGTAGCAGTATGCTGATGTTGCCTGCAACCTATTAATGAGGCTTATCAACATTTAAGTGAGACAAGATATTAATTAGGAATGGTCAAAATAAATTAGGAAACTAATTACATACACAATACTAAGCACAAAATTAGACCTGGTGCTATATTCCTTAAGAATGAGGGCCAACCTTTCTTTTTAATGGAAATGCAGATTATACTCGTGCATGTTAATGGAAATTACGCAAAAATGAAAATAAAATTAATTTAAGGAGGCAGATGGTTAAACAAGAGAGGAAGTAAAGAGATCCTAGCTAGCTTCGTCACATTATAACAGAACGTCACCTTGAGCCCTAAACTAGTATAGTAATACTCTATACAGTAAATAGTTTGGAAGTAACCAATACTCCAATGTCCGATTTGAAGTCTGTCAGATTCCTTATATCTATCTTTACACACTTTAACCTTCTTCACGTGGCAATGGTGTCTACAACTTGTGACTATTGAGTCACATGTAATGGTTTCCAAAGCACATTGAATATACCATTTAGTGTAACCTTGAAGCATGCAGAAAACATTAGCTAGCCTTTTCTGTGCATTCCTCCGTATTTAAACTAATGGCCCGAAACACATTGGCAATTGTGAGAAACAAAGTTCTCTTGATTGTAAATTTGGTGAAAGACAATAAGTTTCATTTTATATTTGTGTAGAAGTGTTGTTAAATGTGAGAAGATACATTAAATAGTGATGTGCATAAACTAAAGTAACTTTTTCTCTAAAAGACAAAATACCACATGTTACCATAAAAACCAGTTAGTCTCATCCTAACAAAGAAAACCATATGAACCTCTCAGCGGAATCACTCCTAGACTCAATGAAGCCACTATATACTATGAAGAAAATAATGAAGCCATCATCGTAAAAGCTATGTGCAAACACTGTTCGTACTTGTTAACGACCTCCATCTAAATTTGAACCTTCTGTAGATCCTAAATTTACCATGTGGACAAAGGAGTAGGACTTGAATATGATCTAACTTATAGACTGTGGAACTTTAGGAAGAGGTCTGTTAAAACATGGTGAGTATCATCTTCAAAGAGGACCCCCATGCAACATTAAGCCTCCCCATAGTGTAACACCTGTTCCACCGATAAAATCACATTGCCGGGTTCATTGTGTGTTCCCACTTCTCATCAGTTGAGGATACGTCCAGCATTGTCTAACATTATCATTTTGCTGGTCCAAGTTTTATCATGTGGGGAGGCATAATTGTTGCATGGGCATACTGATGTCAAAATCTCTGAACATGGTACACTCACCAGTCATCATTATTGTGACACTGCCTCCTTCCCGATGTGCTTCTTTTCAGGGATGCATTCGGACTCTACTTCATTTTTACAGATGACAAAGTGCAATTACACAAAAACTGAGTTTATTGAGGAGCTCTTGGAACAAGAGGATATTTGGCGAATGGACTGGCCTGCCAATTCCCAATTAAAATCCTATCGAGCATGTGTGGGATGCCTTGGGGAAACATATTGCAGTACATCCATACGCAACAATGACCACCCAGCAGTTTTCAACCACACTGGAGGAGGGAATGGAATGCCTTACCGAAAGAACTCTTTACCAACCTTGTTACCAGCATGGGAGCAAGTTGTAGGGCATGGTTTGCCATCTGTGGTGATCACATACCCTATTAAGGACCATGTCCCAACCTCTGCAATGTCCAAGGAGCATAATAAACTGCAATGACTTCAGTATAATTATTGTCTTTCAATAACAGCATAATTTCTGTTTGTCTCACGGTCTGTTTCTTTCACTTCTGTACTATACACTAGCAGTTCTTCCTATGCATGGAAGTTTCACAAAGTCATATTACTTCACAGTGACACATCATGCGAAAGTTACTTTTGTCCTTGTGTTTTTCACACCAGTGTATGTAACGAGATACAGCAAGATCAGATAGCTCCACTTCCTGCATTTGAACTCCTTAAATAACTTTTTTCTTTTTTTCATTTTTACGTTTTACACATCGTATATTCAAGTAGGAGGGTAATATCCGTGGCGTGTGTAATGAGGGGTGGTTCCGACCAGAGCAAGGAAGGAAGTTCACAGCCCGTTCCTAGAGGTCACACATGTGCGTCACGTGACTATACAGAGCTAGCAGCAGCATGCATCAATTGTCCATACACTGCCAGATGCATTGCGAACAGTGACAGGGAGGCGTCAAAAGATGAGCAAAGAGGTGTCGTTCGTTTTCTGACAGTGGAAGGAGGAGGAGGAGGAGGAGGAGGAGGAACAGACTTTCATCGACGAATGTCACAAGTGTATGGCAAACACTGCATGTCCATTGCAAGCGTCAAGGCGTGGTAAAGCGCTTCAGGGAAGGATGGGTGTCGTTAGCCGATGATGCACTGTCTGGAGCAGCACATGTGTTACTGATGACAACATCCGGCTGTTGGATGCACTCACTACCCAGGACAGTCGAGTGACAGTGAAAGCCATAGCCACCATGGTCAGATTGAGTGTCTTAAGTGTTCACACGGCCATGAAGGAATAACTGCACATGCACAAAATGGGTTCCCCACAGTCTTCAACCACACCAGGAAGCATGTTGAATGGCTCCCTTCCGAGTCACTTCTTACAGTACGGAAAAACAGTGAATGTCCGGCGTTACTCACAAACCTTGACCACCCTTCACCAAGGGATCAAATTAAAACAACCAGACAATCTCACCTGTGGGGTCATTCAGCTCCACAACAATGCAAAGCCTCATACAGCTAACACAGTCACAGCACTCCTGCAGAAATTCAAATGGGAGGTTCTCTGCCACACTCCATACAGTCCGGACCTCTCCCCCTGTAATTACGCCATTTTTTGTCCCCTTAAAAAGGCTCTGAGGGGCAAACAATTCCCTTGAGATGACAACATCCAGCTGTACATGCAGAACTGGTTAACATCGCAGACCCAGGAAATTTTTGAGACAGCCATTCACCACCTTGTCACAGTGGGACAAGTGTCTCAACAGCCAGGGTCAATACTTGTGACATACAGCTACTGGTTTCTGTAATTATGCCTCCGGCTCATTTGTTTTTGAACGCCCCTTACAATAATTGCCATGGCCAACAGTTGTGTACATAGTGGCAATGCCGTGAGATTCTGTTATACTTGTGAACTCACACTGTATACTTACTCATCATTCTATACTGGTGTAGTCTACTTTTACCTGACAACAGACTTGACTCAAGTGAAAAGTTATTAGTTAAATGGTCAGTAGTGCAGCCTGGAGAGTAAAGGCTCCAGACAGCAAGTTAGGAGATGACATCACAGGACCCACTGTAAAATTTAAAATGCATGTACAGAGCTCGTTTCCGATCTCTATTGGTAGTATCTTTCTGTATAATCCATTGGGGAGGGGGGATAATCAGACAAAGCTATGTGACACAGCTGTACTTGCTACAATTCTATTATTCAATTATGTATTTTTTCGTATTTTTTTTTCTTTTACATGTAGTACACACTTAAATCCAGCTCCACAGCCAGAAATTTGTCAGTCTTGTTATTTGCTTCTGTTGTGTACAGGTGCCATTATGCCCGACACTAGATTGTGTCTATTATGTTATTGCACTGTTTTGTTTTCCCCTTTAGTCACTCTTTCAAACCTGCTTGCTTATGGGGTCACCTGCGCACCTCGTGTTGTCTTTGCGAATGTCTCACTTAGGACATTTGTTGCTTGTTATTTCCACAGATATTAGAGTCTGTTTGGGTTTTTCCCACTTCACTTGAGATTCTGCAGCTTTGTGGCCACAGCACTATTCCTCCACAAGGGAATACAGAAAGCGTAATTCTAGACGTGAAAATAAGTTACAAATCAACCAACTGTATCTTCTAAAGATTTCTACACAAGAAGAAAATCCTGGGATTTGCTTTTCTGGATGACACTTGAAGACTGAAAATGACATGTGCCAGTGAGAGCAAAGAGCTTCGACTACTACTGTGTTACTTCAGCCGAACAAGAGGGTTGTTATGGAAATCTTGGGAGAGAAATGAATAAACATACTGGCTGTAACTACCAATTTCGTGTGCGTGCTATTGCTAATTGTACTGTGCCTTGTCCACGCGCCGACTACCTTGTCTTCCATGTGTGTGTACTGTTCGAGCAATAAATTACAGTGTTCTTGGTTAAGTACAATACTCAAAATAATTTCAGTGGTAAACTGTTCACATAAATGAACAATTTCAACTCTTAACAGTGCTAATATTTTAGCAGGAGTGAGTTGTTACACTGCTGAAACGTCGAAGCCGTTTGATCTGCAGCAGAAAATTCCATATCTGCAGTCAGTATACTTCTTGAGCCATTATTCATCTGGAGAAAGTTCCTCTGGCAAATATGAGGAAGACGATACGTAAAGACACTTATTTTGGGAGGATATATTAGAAGCTTGTCCTTGCTCCTGGCAGAAGAGGATGACCCTCTGAAATCAAATTCTCTAACAGAATGAGAGAACAATAAGACCATTTTTTCACACATCGTAGAAACACGCAAGCATTCATTTCCTCAATATGGCAACTTCAGTGCCTCATGAAACAACAAACACCCCTCCAACCACAAACCTGGCACTCCACTCTCGCAACAGGGAAATCAAATTTTTGCCAAAAACCAACAAAAATAAATATTTTAGCCAGCATATCAAAACAGAATATTTCAGTTAAATGCAACTTTTCACTACAAAAGTAGTTTTGTTTTTAAGAATGGCATTTGTGTGTTAGATGAAATTTACACCTACGCCTCTACTTTGGTTGAAATTTTGAAAATTTCACTGTTATTGCTTTGTGTATACTACACTTTATACTGAGGTCAGTTCATGTACATACAGTGTATGTCCCATATTTTGCACTGTATTCTAAACCATTTGTCTTAAAGGAAAGCTCAAAAATATGTAAAAAGCCATCAATACCTTGCTGTATTTCCAATATCAATACTTTTGTTTCTATATTATCACAAGACCTATATAACTGTATGTATTGGTATTGATACCAAATATCTTATTGAATCTGGTATTGGAACGTCCCTATATCCAGCAGCAGTACATAAGCAAATACAATCTATGTGCAGCAGATGCACTCAAAGATGCCCACTAGCATTTGTTTTGCCTGAAAACACACACACACACACACACACAATATTGCATAAGGACACAGTTTAGGAAAAGGGATCTGACAGCAAACCAAGCTTCCAGCATTAAAGTCTGTTTGCCAGTCTAGCCTCCAACCACAATACCACAATAGGGTCAGTTCACGTGGTTTGTCACTGGGAATCCACAGGATGCAAACACACCAGAACGTAGCTCTTCAAACTGAAGAGTTTAAACCTTACCAGGACATTTAGGCAAGAACATCATAAGATAATTCTTTGTGTGCCATCATTCCCAATTGTGACCTCAATGGCTGCACAAGCTAGTCGGCACCACAAGGACACATGCACAGCTTATGAAACACTGGACACAAGCATCAATCCACTTGCTCCAAACACCATTCTTCTTGTACATCTTCCTGTAACAAAAGGGAATTTATGTTCATCACCTGACAATATTATTATAAGATAATTTAAGATACACATTTTTACAAAACATTTAAAATATGTTAAAAATGGAGTACAAAAGACATGCAAATGGTCATAATTATCTCTGTGAAAATCATTGTTCTCCTTTTTGTTTATGCATCTGCAGTACTCTGATACATTGAAATTGCAATGTAATCTCTTTGCCTATGCAGCTAAGCAACTGACTCCTTCACATCCCACCAATGGGTATGCGCGCACACACACACACACACACACACACACACACACACTACTGCACCAGCTTTATGGCGGTGTGTGCGCACCTGCTCTCACTCATTTACCACCGATAACTGGAGGCTGGCCACTCAAGGGCTAGTGCTCACAGTCCTGTTGGATAACTTTTATTGCTGTAAGTTTTCTGGCAGTTTTTACCACAGTTATTCCTGTTAGGAGGGTTTAGCCCAGTTGTCGATTTGGGAATGCTACTTGTGCTGATTCTGTGTAATTCATTTTGTACTCAGGATTACTGTAAGTTCAATTTCACTACTTTCTGTTTTGCTTCAATTTTATTTGTACCTTCTTTTAGTGTACTAGCCCAAGAGATTTGCATTCTACTTGAATTCAATGTTTAACCTACTTATGGGAGTTCAAGTAACATTTCTTATATTCTCACTATTTTATAGTTTTCCTTTGATTGATTTGATATGCTCTGTTTACACGAGTTGAAACGTGTTTTTGTAAAAGCTGAATTCATACTGTGCTTTATTAAATTTCAGACAGAAGGTCCAATTCATCACTGAAAATCTTAAAATTGCTTAATTTCAAATATTAACAGCTTATTGGTAATCATCTTGCATTTCCATGTTTATGTCAAATTTCACATTTTATACCCGTAACAACAGTTGGGTGAATTTTTTTTTTTTTTTTCATAAATTAGACTGTCCTGGATGAAATCAAAAGTTTCTTATGGCGTGCCATCTTACCACTCCTAGCTTGCTACCACATTCCAACGGTAGCAGAGCATGGTTGATAGGGGAGAGTGTTGGGGGGGTGGGGTGAGTGAGCTTTCATACCAGAAAAGGTATTAAGAGTAACAATTTATTTTGTGAAGTATTTTGCATAGTGTGTACTTCTCCATTTTTTCCCTACATTATTCCCTTCTCAATCATGGCTGTAAGGGAAGTGGTCAGGACTGGACATCTGAAAAAAGATGAATTGATACATGAATTACAAATCCAGAACCAGGTAGTCGAATGCAGTGTTAGTGAATTCCCACAGTGCACCCTTGCAGCATTTGACCCCCACTGCAGCTGAGCCCTGCTGTCCTGAGTAAGTCAAGCCATCGTTGTTTGTCGTATGTCCCTAACCAGTGTGCAACACGGTATTTGACCAACTTAAGGACAGCTGTCACTCATGGTCTCCCCATTTCTGGTGCAAGCTCATTTATATCATTTAAGTAATCTGTTACAGGATTTGTTTAAAATGAATACTGATGTGAAGCAGAGCACAAGAGAAAGTTAGGGAATTTCACAGTCATGCTAATTTACTGCAGTGGAAAGAGATTCCTGACAAACACATAAGCATTGATGATGATAGTATTTTGCAGCATGATAGTGGGCTGCAGATATGGGAACATTTTAATTGTTTACCTACCCCTGTCATGGCTATTATACATGAGATTCATAAACTGTCAATGGAAACTAGTGACCAAATTTTAGAATTTTTGTATTTGTTGGTTAAATTACAATAGGCTAATGTTCTCCAAATTCTTGATCTTAGAGTCTTCAGACCATTTACCCATTAACTATAAGGTGGTTGGCTAGTATTATTGATCATGTTATTCCAGAAGGGGGTGCCTCGAGTGGTTTGCGTGGTGGGACTGTTAACCTAGGTTTGTCAAATAGGCTGAGAAAGTAATTAATTAATGAACATTATTTTTGGGTACAAAGTCAACAAGAAACCTTTGCTAATTATATTGAGGATGTCAGATTGGCTCAATTAGCATTGTGAGTCACGGTCCAGCTCTCGGCTGATTAACACTTTTACCACTCTGTAGATGTTTACCTTTTCCTGTCTTCTATTTGTAGTATATTTCTTAAATTTCATGCATGTTTTTCTGTTCCAGAGGTGTAAGCTTGCATTTTGGAAGTGTAAGTTCAGGCAGTCAGTACCAAGCTTTCATTTCTTCTGAACAGCTAGCTAAATAGCTCATTGAGGCATCAGCATCTATTGGTGATACATCAGAGGGTAGCAAGTTGCATATCTAAGATTATGTCTGCTTTTATGGTTTACTCCTTCAGTTAGTCTTGCTAGGATGGGTAGATGTATGCATGCTGTGTGTGGACGCAGAAGCAGCTGGCCACAGCTCGCAAAAAGCTGAATGCGCTTTTGGCTACGGCCAGTCACCATCAGGCTGATGCCTCCGAGTGTAGCTGTGGCAGAGAATTTGGTGCGTCATACGAGACACCGTAAGTGTCGCTTGTTTCATCCACAGGCTCTGCTACCAAGGCATCACCTAGTGAATTCGCCCTCACAGCAGGGGGAGTGGCAGGTGGTAGCACATGCGCATCACTCTAGGCAGAGGGCCAATGTGGAGAATGGCTGTCTAGTGTCGCCCATTCACCCTGTGAGTGGATAGGTGGCCGCTCCTTTAGCAGGGTATGAGAAGGCACATGATCAGGGGAGGAGGGGTTTACCAGTTATCGAGAGCTCCATGTTAGGTGCTTTACGGAGGCCCTTAGCCAGATGACATTCAGGGAGGGAAAGAAATCCAATGTGCACTTGGTGTGTCTGCTGGGGTGCCTTATCTGAGATGTGGAGGTAGCCTCGCCTGCTGCTACGAAGCATGCAGAGTGCAGTCATCTGCAAGTTGTGGCTCAAATCGGCACCGATGACATCTGTTGCATGGGCTCTGAGGCAATCCTCAGGTCATAAAGGTGGCTGGCAGAAGTGGTGAAGGCTGCTGTACTTTGTGATTAAAAGCTATGACCTTCATTCTCTGAAGAATCTACTGCAGTTAAGTTGTTGTTGTTGTTGTGGTCTTCAGTCCTGAGACTGGTTTGATGCAGCTCTCCATGCTACTCTATCCTGTGCAAGTTTCTTCATCTCCCAGTACCTACTGCAGCCTACATCCTTCTGAATCTGCTTAGTGTATTCATCTCTTGGTCTCCCTCTATGATTTTTACCCTCCACGCTGCCCTCCAGTACCAAATTGGTGATCCCTTGATGCCTCAGAACATGTCCTACCAACCAATCACTTCTTCTAGTCAAGTTGTGCCACAAACTCCTCTTCTCCCCAATTCTGTTCAGTACCTCATCATTAGTTATGTGATCTATCCATCTAATATTCAGCATTCTTCTGTAGCACCACATTTCGAAAGATCCTATTCTCTTCTTGTCTAAACTATTTATCATCCATGTTTCACTTCCATACATGGCTACACTCCATACTAATACTTTCAGAAACGACTTCCTGACACTTAAATCTATAGTCGATGTTAACAAATTTCTCTTCTTCAGAAACGCTTTCCTTGCCATTGCTAGTCTACTTTTTATATCTTCTCTACTTCGACCATCATCAGTTATTTTGCTCCCCAAATAGCAAAACTCCTTTACTACTTTAAGTGCCTCATTTCCTAATCTAATTCCCTCAGCTTCACCCGACTTAATTTGACTACATTCCATTATCCTCGTTTTGCTTTTGTTGATGTTCATCTTATACCCTCCTTTCAAGATACTGTCCATTCCGTTCAGCTGCTCTTCCAAGTCCTTTGCTGTCTCTGACAGAATTACAATGTCATCGGCAAACCTCAAAGTTTTTATTTCTTCTCCATGGATTTTAATACCTACTCCAATTTTTTTTTTGTTACCTTCACTGCTTGCTCAATATACAGATTGAATAACATAGGGGAGAGGCTACAACCCCGTCTAACTCCCTTCCCAACCACTGCTTCCCTTTCACGCCCCTCAACTCTTATAACTGCCATCTGGTTTCTGTACAAATTGTAAATAGCCTTTCGCTCCCTGTATTTTACCCCTGCCACCTTCAGAATTTGAAAGAGAGTATTCCAGTCAACATTATCAAACGCTTTCTCTAAGTCTACAAATGCTAGGAACGTAGGTTTGCCTTTCCTTAATCTAGCTTCTAAGATAAGTCGTAGGGTCAGAATTGCCTCACGTGTTCCAACATTTCTACGGAATCCAAACTGATCTTCCCTGAGGCCAGCTTCTACCAGTTTTTTCGTTTGTCTGTAAAGAATTTGTGTTATTATTTTGCAGCTGTGACTTATTAAACCGATAGTTCGGTAATTTTCACATCTGTCAACACCTGCTTTCTTTGGGATTAGAATTATTATATTCTTCTTGAAGTCTGAGGGTATTTCGCCTGTCTCATACATCTTGCTCACTATATGGTAGAGTTTTGTTAAGCTTGGCTCTCCCAAGGCTGTCATTAGTTCTAATGGGATGTTGTCTTCTCCTGGGGCCTTGTTTCCACTGAGGTCTTTCAGTGCTCTGTCAAACTCTTCACGCAGTATCGTATCTTCCATTTCATCTTCATCTACCTCCTCTTCCATTTCCATAGTATTTTCTTCATTAACATTGCCCCTGTATAGACCCTCTATATACTCCTTCCACCTTTCTGCTTTCCCTTCTTTGTTTAGAACTGGGTTTCCATCTGAGCTCTTGATATTCATACCAGTGGTTCTCTTTTCTCGAAAGGTCTCTTTAATTTTCCTGTAGGCAGTATCTATCTTACCCCTCTTGAGATAAGCCTCTACATCCTTACATTTGTCCTCCAGCCATCCCTGCTTAGCCATTTTGCACTTCCTGTCGATCTCATTTTTGAGACGTTTGTCTTCCTTTTTGCCTGCTTCACTTACTGCATTTTTGTATTTTCTCCTTTCATCAAGTAAATTCAGTATCTCTTCTGTTACCCAAAGATTTCTACTAGCCCTCGTCTTTTTACCTACTTGATCCTCTGCTGCCTTCACTATTTCATTCCTCAAAGCTACCCATTCTTCTTCTACTGTATTCCTTTCCCCCATTCCTGTCAATTGTTCCCTTATGCTCTCCCTGAAACTCTCTATAACCTCTGGTTTAATCAGTTTATCCAGGTCCCATCTCCTTAAATTAGCACCTTTTTGTAGTTTCTTCAGTTTTAATATACAGTTCATAACCAATAGATTGTGGTCAGAGTCCACATCTGCCCCTGGAAATGTCTTACAATTTAAAATCTGGTTCCTAAATCTCTGTCTTACCATTATATAATGTATCTAAAACCTTTTAGAATTTCCAGGGTTCTTCCATGTATACAACCTTCTTTGATGATTCTTGAACCAAGTGTTAGCTATGATTAAGTTATGCTCTGTGCAAAATTCTACCAGGCGGCTTTCTCTTTCATTTCTTGGCCCTACTACGTTTCCTTCTCTTCCTTTTCCTACTGTCGAATTCTAGTCACCCATGATTATTAAATTTTCCTCTCCCTTCACTACCTGAATAATTTCTTTTATGTCATCATACATTTCCTCAATTTCATCATCATCATCTGCAGAGCTAGTTGGCATATAAACTTGTACTACTGTAGTAGGCGTGGGCTTCGTGTCTATCGTGGCCACAATAATGCATTCACTATGCGGTTTGTAGTAGCTTACCCGCACTCCTATTTTCCTATTCATTATTAAAGCTACTCCTGCATTACCCCTATTTGATTTTGTATTTATGATCCTGTATTCGCCTGACCAAAAGTCTTGCTCCTCCTGCCACCGAACTTCACTAATTCCCACTATATCTAACTTTAACCTATCCATTTCCCTTTTTAAATTTTCTAACCTACCTGCCCGATTAAGGGATCTGACATTCCACGCTCCGATCTGTAGAACGCCAGTTTTCTTTCTTTTGATAACGACGTCCTCTTGAGTAGTCCCCGCCCGCAGATCCGAATGGGGGACTACTTTACCTCCAGAATATTTTACCCAAGAGGACGCCATCATCATTTAATCATACAGTAAAGCTGCACACCCTCGGGAAAAATTACGGCTGTAGTTTCCCCTTGCTTTCAGCCTTTCGCAGTACCAAAACAGCAAGGCCGTTTTGGTTAGTGTTACAGGGCCAGATCAGTCAATCATCCAGACTGTTGCCCCTGCAACTACTGAAAAGGCTGCTGACCCTCTTCAGGAACCACACGTTTGTCTGGCCTCTCAACAGATACCCCTCCGTTGTGGTTGCACCTATGGTACGGCTATCTGTAGCGTTGAGGCACGCAAGCCTCCCCACCAACGGCAAGGTCCATGGTTCATGGGGAGGGGGGGGGGGGGGGGGGGGGGGGGGGTGCAGTTAAGTAGTTGACAGGAATGGTGATGCACGAAAGATCGTGTATTACAGCTTCTACCCATGTCACATTATTAAGGGTTTGACAGTACTTTCTAAACAAACACTGGAAGCAGCAGATAAGTCATTGTTTCGTGTACTTTTATCAGGTGATATTTCTCCAGTTTCAGGTCCTCCACCGAATGAACACTTACCAATGATCTGACGTTAAAAAGTCTTTATCATTTTTATGAAGTGTCATACAGACCTCTAACCTGGAGTCAAGGTACTTTCCCCTCAGGTCAACTTTTATTAAAAAGACCAAGATGAATCTGTCTGGACTATGAGTACTGCAGTATACTGTACCAATTGAGATCTGGCCATTGCACTGCATTATTAACCACCAGCAAAGCAAATTCTGATTTCTACACAAAGAAGGAGAATTTAAATTCAAGCACCACCCTCTACACATTCTCTATACAACAAATTTCAACCTGTACATAATCACCAGGTGTTATTTGGTAAAAATAATGTGCTATTTTGTTGGTCACTTCAACAGGAGAGTTTGCCACATATACAGGGTGGTCAAAAACAGTCTGTTAAGCTTGTAAGGGTGTTGCAGGATGGTTGTGCGAAGAAATAATTGTTAAGGAAAAAATTTGATACATTGCACCATATCTGTGTTAATCAACACTGAAGTTAGCCAATCATGGCACTGTGCATCCAACTTCAAGCAGCGTACCAAATACAGTAAGAGTCAGTTTTTCTCACAGCGAAGATGATAGTGCACAGGACTGTTCAACCTTTGACTCTGGTTTGATCATTACTATCATCCCACATTCAAGTTTTACATCCCTCTTGTTCGGTTTTAGGAAACCGAATGAAAAATAGGTATGGGAACACAAGTCTCTGACAGGCCACTTGAATTTGCACGTACGAAGGCCTGATTGGCTAACTTCAATGCGAACGAACTCTGAAACAGTGGGAAGTATATTATTTTTGTTCTTAACAATTATTTATCAGCACAGTCTACCCTGTAACAGCCTTACAAGCTTCCCAGATTGTTTATCACAACCATTCATTTCCGAGTGACTCCCATAACATGGTGGTTGAAGAGGGTTAACTGACTTAATTTTGCTGGAACTATTTACATGACCAATTCCTAATTTCCTTAATTATTCTGTAACCTTTTGCTCTTTAGACAGGAATGACTGCCACACTTTCTGCTAGTGTCTACATCTATTCATCCACCTTCCCCGTACTATAGTGCAATAGTCCTCATTCCAGCATAGGGCAGACTGATTCTAAGCTACCTAGACAAAACTGGAATGAATATTAGAGGCTTTGTGGATCACAATTGTAATGACATCCACTGTGTCCATAAACAGCATAACCTTTTTTAAAATTTAGCCACCTAACTGTATTGCTTCCAGTTTGACGTTGTGTGTATCCCTCTAGGCGATTTCCTCTTGAGCACTGCTATTTTGGCTAGTATAATCCAGTTTGAGAGTTTTCACTGGAATGTAAATCATCATGAACTTCCCAACAGGAAGTGTTCACAAGGTCTAGTGATGATGAGAGGGTCATGTCTGAGAATAATCCTGCTGCAATGCACCATTTGCTCTTTGCTCAAAATAGAGAGAGCGCATGTCATAATGTAGCTTACTGTAATTTGGCCCTTGTAGCAAATGTTAATAGGATCACATAACTGTGCATGGAGATAAAAGACTATGGGGGTAAGGGCAGGGGGGAGGGGTTAGTCAACATGGCAGCAATAAAGCACACACTCTGTTCAGTGGTGTACACATTCCGATGGCAACTGCTTTTAATGTGATGGTAGGAGAGAATAGGATGGAATTGTAAATGCCACTATAGAAAACAGCACCAGCAAGTAAATGCTTTATTCTAGCACTGAAAATGATGACACTGACAAAATTATATGCTACAGTAAAAAACCGTTTTGAATTTATACGACCAATGCTGCAGTTTCCCTTGTTTGTAATACTTGTGTGGTCATGGTGCACAAATTTCCTAATGTAGGTTAATTCTTACAAAGAAGAAGACAGCAACCAGCCACTATTAATACTGCTATTTATTTAGGTAAATAGCACCGTTACCAGTTTCGAACTCGCAAGGTCATCATCAGACGGCTGTTCACATAATTTCCAAGACACACTTTACTTCGCCACAGTGGAAGAATAAAAATAAAAAACAGACGATAATGTAAAGTGTATCTTGTAAATCATGTGAACAGCGATCTCAGTATTAATTTGCCAGTTCAAAACCGGTAACGGCGCTATTTACCTAAATAAATAGCAGTATTAATAGTGGCTGGTTGCTGTCTTCTTCTTTGTAAGAATTAACCTACATTAACTGTACACAGCCATGGTCTCACCATGTCAGTTTCAGACAAAACAGCATTAGAATTTCCTAATGAGTTCTATCTCAATTATAGAAAACAAGCACACACCTTTGTACACACACCAAGATTTTACTCTTGTGCATTTTGCAATCCTTTAGTGCACACATGCTGTTATCATCCAAACTGTCTCTTGGTGAGTGATGTGTATAAAGCATGTTTGACTTGGGGATATTTACAAATGCCTAGACTTTACTAGCTTTGGAAAGAGGTGGTGTGGATTTAAGGGAAGACACAATTCTTATTATTAATATGGACTCCTGTCTATATGCTTTCATTTTTGTTTTCTTTGGCATCATTACACAAAATAAATCACTGGTACCAGAGAGCACTGTTATGCAGATACATGAGATACCTGACACAATGTCACCTTTTGTGTGTGCTGGGCAATGTGCATTCTTTGGCATACAACCCGGCCACAGACTAAGTCTGAGTCATTCACTTAAGGCATAACAAACTGGCAACCTCTCAGACTCCTAAGTCAGCCACCTGCACAAAATGGCAACACTTCAGGATGCAAAAGTTTCTGGGGGAAGTGTTGTCTTTTGCTTGAGCACTTGCTGTATCTTCAGTGGTAAATGTCTCAATGCAGCAGACACTGACCATTACCTGCCTGATGCAACATGTGTCTGCATATCTGATCACAATGTGGCACACCTTGGCCAAGTTTCTGCAGTCTCATTGACAAGCAAAAAATTGCCCACTATTTTAGTTTGATTTTCCATGTGAAGTAATTTCCTTAGATGAACACCAAGCAATAACGCAATAGTACTGCCATTGCTCATACGGGAGTGTGAGGAATACTGGTGTGTGTAATATACCATCACACAGCCACATAAAATCAGTTTAGAGTATACTTTTGTAGCATTTATGTCTGCTAAGTTGGTGCACAGATCGCTATTAGTGTGTTTATCGAATTTTCTATTTTGATTATAGTTCCAGTAATTGTCTTGCAGCTACTTATTGAATTTTGCACACTTTAATCTTATTGACGTTGTGCAAGATTGACAAAACAGTCTTAAGTGCAAAGAGGTTAACATTTGTGACATGATGTTTGCTTTTGGTGAAGGAAGCAGAGGAAGCTCAAAACATCTGTACCATGTGTGGTGCAATTGTTATTGGAGAAATTATGTCAGAAAATGGTTCTCTCATTTCAAGAAATGATCGTTCTAGCACGAACAATTTTCCACATTCAGCAAGCCTGGAAACTACCAAATGTGATGAAATGTGACCATTTAACTTATGTGTGACATAGGCATTCAATGGGCAAGGTTCGGAAGGCCAAGCATTCCTATGCAATGTTGGCACTGGTGGTGAGGTTGATGTGATGCCCTTGTGGTAACTTCTTAAGAAGAAATTAATAGCCAAGCCCTAACAAAAGACATCTCCTTAGACAACAAGCAATGGAACAGATAATATTTTGCATCTTGTGCACAGAAAGGATTGTGTGGTATGAACTGCTGCTAACTGCTGCTCCCAAGGGTGTGTGTGTGTGTGTGTGTGTGTGTGTGTGTGTGTGTGTGCGCGAGTGAGTGAGAGAGACTTGTTTTGGGTACAAAGTAAGAAAAACAACAAAGAAAACTATATGAAGTGTTGCTGTTGCATAATAGTAGATTCCTGCCCTGTGTCAAGTTCATAAAAAGCTATCCAAGAGCTCCCTTATGCCCTTATTCTTCTGATCCTGCACACAAATATTTCTTTTTTGCTCTTTATCAAACAACTATCATGAAAATTCCTTTACAGAAAATACCCTTCAAATCTGAACCACTAGGAGTCTACAGCCATGGAATTAGCAAACTATGTAGGCACTGTCACACTGTTTCAGATAAATTGAGATAATAGTGTTTTGTACTGTTGATGATTCATTTCTTTTATGTTTACTCTTGTGTTCAATAAACTAATGGAAAAATACTATAAAAATATGCACTTATACAAATGAAATAACTTATTATAACCTTAAATGCGAACATTTTATGTTAGGCTTTACCATGACTGTTATTGACTGTTTAGAAACAGTGACTGGTAATGGTAAATTTGTTGTTCCATTCAATATTATCACCTTATGATGAAAGTTTCTGTAACATAAGCATGCATAAATCTACACGATTTACTAAGATATTATGCATTTTGGTCCGCAACACAGTTTCTGTTTACTTGCATCATACTCAAGTAGTACAAAAAAGTGTCAGTTGGAAGAAACACAAAGAAACTCCATCAAATAATTCAGTGACAATTTCATCAACGAAATTAAGTATTTGCGAAAAGTCAAAACTTTTTTGGCAGAAACAGAAAAAAAGCCTGCAATATTGTAAGTTTTTAGCCTTTGGGATATGAGTACTGAAAGTAGCAAGACGACTTATGATATTGTTGTTGTTTTCTTAAGAGTTCCTTACTGAGTTTTCATCTGGCTGTTTGTAATTCTGTCACAGAAGAGGTACAAAGCTACTTGGAACACAGCTACTGCAGCAGTCACCTTCCAGAACGGCCATGGAACAATCAAATGACTGCAGCATCCATCTTCCCTCCAGTGCCCCAATGGTGGTCAAGACACACAATTTCCAACATAAAAGAAGAGATTAGTAGTAGTTTCTGCGTGGAACGACTTTCCGGAGTCAAAAGCATGTAACTGATAACCTGATTTGACTCCTCATGTGAAAATCACTATGATTCTTTAATGGAAACTGCACAATATCAAATGGATTTAAAATGATAATTCTGTCTTATTCTCAAAGATACAGATGCCGCGGTGACCAATGGACAAAACAATAATGTTTTTTACTCTTATCCCTGTAGCCAGGTGTGAAGGCTACAGTGTAGTTATTAGTAATACAAAAGGAAATTACAGTCTCAGAAATCCAGTTTGGAAATATACTTCCCAGGTTAAGGGCTCTGAAGTTCTACTCAGAACTCTTATACCTGTCAGTTTATACACTATGGTAGCATAGCAAAATGACCACCTGTACCAGACTCGCCAACAGAGGATCGAAGTTCAATCCTAGCTTCAGGTAATTTTTTGTTTTATTCTTTAATGGTTTTAAAAATTATAACATCTTTTAAATGAAGTTAATGACCTAAAATATTATCAATTAAATCTTAAAGAAAGATTTTATTTATGAAATGACTTTTACAGCTAATTAACACAAAATGTTAATTTCAATTAATATTTCTTTTTAAAAACTCTGTATAATTTCAAACACATTCTCAGTGAAGGAAAATTAAAGCTTAATTACCATTGTAATAAAATTTTCGGTAGAGTAAAATTGATAAAAATTAACTTTTACAATATTGTCTTTGTCAGTTTCATATTTTATGTGCAAGCACCAGAATGGTAATTATCATAGAAACATTGAAAACTAAAAGTATTCTGACATCTTGCACAATTTATGAAGGACAATTGTTTACACAAGCATTTTTTAAAAAAAGGGTCTGTTGGAAAACATACTCCATCAACAGTCATGAAAACTTCTCTTTTATCAGAAAGCCTGGAAACGTAACTGGTGTAACGGATCATTTCATTAAAAATTAGTGATGACAGTTGATGTTGCACTATCAATTTTACTTCTATACAGCCTTCATGGGAATTTATTTCTCTATTATTTTCAGTCAGATAAGTGCAATTTTGTATACACTGTGTTACATTCTTTTAATTGTCTACAAAAATAAATGTCATGAGGTTGAACAACAGAAGTACATTTTGGAATTTTAATCATCCTGAAAGATTTCATCATATAGTTCCAACACTTTGGTTGTCCACCAAAGGAGCCAATAATTAACACTGCTTGTTTCCCCCAATACTAGACAATGGTTGAGGAAGTTAATATACAGTCCTGTCATTGGCTTCTCAGATTTCAAAGACATTATTAAGAGATATTTATATTTCTGCACATATTTATTTACTGTTTTTGGACCGGGGGTGTGGGGAAGGGGCCAAGTTACTGGGTGCCTCTCAAACAAAGAAATACTCGAGGTAGCACTTTTTCCAGACACAGTGAGAGCATATTGAAGGGTATGTGTATGCATCAGTTTATTCATGTCTCATGTTAACGAAAATAGTTTTCCTTTTTTGTCATCCAGCGTCCTGTTTTACACTGATTGATACTGACATCCTGGAAAGAGAAAACAACTAAAACCGAAGTATTTTGTCATAGAATCATAAAAATTGAGCGCAAAATAAATTTGTAAAAACTCCGCAATAATTTTTTTAACAGATTGTCATTTTTCACTGTTGAAGTCCAGTCTTATTTTAAAATTTATGAAACCAGCTGTCAGAAGCTTTAAATTTGATATCTGCCAATAGACTTACTGCTGCCAAAGAAAACTGTTTGAAATACCAAGATGTCGCTTGTTGGTAATTCTCTCAGGCTTCAACAAAATGACCATATGTCCAGGAATTGAATGTTGTGTACTTACCAAATTAATTGCCTCCTCTTTTCTCTCTTCTTCGAATTGGGGTACATAATCCTTATTTTTAACTGGCTGCAGCCTTTTTTGTAATGTTTGTAGTTTTCACATGGGTTGAGCCTTTGCAATCTTAGCTTCAATTTTGTAATCCAGAGACAGATGGTCTACTTTTTTCCTTCTTCTGGTTCATATCATCTGATGAACACTGGTTTGACTTTTTGAAAAGGTTTCTCATCACAGTTTCCAATTTCTTAAGCACATTAATCATCAGTCACAAGTAGTTTTTCAGCCACCATGTTCATAGTACATTTATAAATTTCTTTACCCATAAACACTGCTTCACAAGAAATTGACACTAAAGATTCCAACGTAAATCAAATCATTTTCAGCAAGCAAGCTTTCATAATAAATGACTGGATCTTCAAAATTCACCTTTGACATTTTCCTGTATAATGAATCTTGACCAATTTCATCTGTGGCTTCTCCTACTTTTGCGATGTCTTCATTAAATTTAATTCACAATATTTTAAAACTTCCGATATTATTTTGCAGTACAAAATGCTCCAATCTCTGAATATCAGGTATGAACTGGTACATTAGTTCAAGTTACTATACAAATAAGGGTGGGTACAACTGTGTGTATTATTTTACAGCAGGTAAGGACTAATTGTCAATTAGTCTTCACACTTCCTCACCAGCTGCCTATTTGTATGTACAATAGGGCAACAGCTATGCTCTTCTCTTCCACGTAGAAACCGATTCCACAGATTTACAACAAATATTTTTAACTTCTCTGCAGCTTATAATATCACCAAATTTATAATAATATTTTAATTAAAATAGTTATTAAAGCTTTAATTTACCTCCATTACAAATACATTTGAAACTATTCAACTTTTTAGAAGAAAATATTAATTTAAATTCACACATTATGTTAATTAGCTGTAACAGTCCTTTCATAAATAAAATACAGTGGAAACTCGATTAACAGTCATCTTCGGGACCGTGGTTGTGACGGTTGAGCGAATAGACGGATAACACTGTATTCTTCCAAAACATAACCTCAATCAATTATTATATGTATAGACACATAACTCTCACAGTAATATAATAATGTTTCAGAGCGAAAACAAATTAAACATGATTGTAATAGCAAATAAAGCTATTTATTACATGATAAAAACATCCGTACAGTAGCTACAAAAGTTGCAAAATACGTAATGTACAGTACTGTACTGTACTATAAACTTACAGGTGAAATAGTTTATCTAGCTTGAAAATAGTCAGCCAATTTCTTCTGCCTTTTTGATGTTCGACTTTCACCGCGGCAATATTTCGTATTTTTTGGAGCAATAGTGCCTGTGTTGCATTTGCCTCTTCTTGACTTTCAAACCCTTCTATACACTTGGACAGCATTGTTTTGGCCTCTGAATGGCTAATAGTTTGTTTTTCTTCATGGTTTTAACACTCGTCTTCTTCTTCTTCTTCTTCTTCTTCTTCTTCTTCTTCTTCTGTGGCACTTACGCTGGCAAAAATTTCGTTATCACTCAAAATTTGAAAACCTCCGTCCACTTTGTCACACTCTAACCACTCTGACACTTCTTCTGACGTCAAATTTGTGCTGATTTGTAAATTATTGCACAAATTGACCATCTTGTCAACTGTCACACACTCAGGTTCCTCCGATTCTTCACCTTTAGGTTGAGGCCAAAGTTTATTCCAGCCGTTCTTGAGATTTGACACTGACAAATCACTCCATGCACTGGCAACATTGAAAATGGCATCTTTAATACTGTAAGACCTCCAAAACTGTTTTACAGATGTTGATTCATCAGATGAGAGCAAACTTTCGATAAATATTTTTCTGTAATGACGTTTCATGTTTTCGACGATTCCCTGATCCATGGGCTGTATAAGTGAAGTTGTGTTTGCTGGAAGGAAGACACATGTTATGTTGCCGTCATCACTTTTCATTTAACAAGTAGGGTGCGTTGGGGCATTATCTAATAGCAATAGCGCTTTCTGTGGCAACTTTTTTTCAGCCAAATATGCTCTAACTTGAGGTACAAATTGTTTGTGAAACCAGTCAGAAAAAATTGATTGATCCATCCAAGCACTCTTCTGGGCATAGTATTGTGCAGGGAGAGAATTCAAATTCAAATTCTTGAATGCACGAAGTTTTCTTGATTTTCCAATCACAAGTAGGGGTAGCCTACGATCACTGGTCGCATTTGCGCAAGCCATAGCAGTGATGCGATCTTTTTGTACTTTGAAACCTGGAGCAGCTTCTTCAGAGAGTGATGCTAATGTCTTTTATGGTAAAGCCTTCCAATGAAGCCCAGTTTCATCACAATTGTAAACTTGCTCCCTAACAAGATTCAATTCAGCCATTTTTTCTTTAAATTGTTCCCGGAACTCAGCAATTACAGAGCTACCCGCACTGAGTTTTTCTCCACTGATATCAAGTTGGCGAATGCTATGACGAAATTTAAATTTGTCGAGCCATCCGATACTTGCTTTAAAAGATGAGTCACAACCAAGTTTGTTGTTCAATTCAACAGCCTTGGCCATTATTATAGGCCCTGAAAGTGGAAGCCCCTGACTTCTTGCTTGTATAAACCATCGATACATTGCAGTGTCCAATTCATCATATTTTCCAGGTTTCATTGTCTTTCTTGTTCACACATCTCCATCCATGCTCTGCATTGTTGACACATGTTGTTCTATTTTATCAGCATCACGTTTTATATCCTTAACTGTTGTTCTTCCCATACCATAAATCAGCACTACACTTGTTGCAGTTTTGCCCTTTCTTAAGCGTTTTATAATTTCAAATTTTTGACTAAGTCCCAAAACAACACGTTTACATTTTCAGACATTTATCAAGTCACTGTATCGCACACGCCTGCACTAAATACGGTAGTGTAAAATATTAGTCAATAAAGCTTATTCAAGTGGAAAACACGTAACACAGCACAGCCCGCTAGATACACTGCAACAATTACAGTCTTCTCGCCACAACTGGAAACCGATCCACTGGTGATTGTTGACTCACAAGTGAGACAAAGACAAGAAAAGCGTGAGATGTGTTAGCACGTCAACTGAAGGTCATATTTTATGTACCATTCTACGGTGGGCGGGTACATTCAGTTCCCAATAGAATAGAGTAAATAAACAAAGCGAATGCATCACTGCACCTTACAGCATTCTGTTATTACAGTATTATTATGCTGTTACAGCAGTGACGGTTAACAGAAACTGACGGTTTAAAGAGTGACGGTTAATCGAGTTTTCACTGTACAATTATTTAAGATTTAATTGATGATAATTTAGGTCATTAACTTTATTTGAAAGTTGTTATAATGTTTAAAACAATTAAAAAACAAAACATTACCCAAAGTTAGGATCGAATCTGGATCACCCATGTGGCATGCGAGTCCACTACAAGCGCAGTGATTTTGCTGTGCTGCCATAGTGCACAACATGACCAGTATACAAGCTGCATGTAAAACTTCAGAGCCCCTTTTTCTCAGAGTCTTCTAGCTGGTGTGCTTTACAACTTTTAGGGAGGGGGGGGGGGGGAGACAGCCTTTTGGTTTACTATTAACCTGCAAGTCTCATCCCGAACTGAATTTCAAAGACTTTAGGGTCCCCCCGTCAGATGGGCAGACTGCAAACTGGACATCAAAAATCTGTAGCTGTCAATTGTTTTTTTGGCATAAGCTTGCTGCAAATTTAGAAGTGCGTTCACAAGAGAGTGTTCAATTTTTTTGAGCATCTTCAGTGGTTACAGTGCAATACTCTTTAGATCATTTTTGACATAAAGAACTATAATTTGGTAATCTTGCACACCGCAGTTAAAGGTCATATACTGAATTTTCTTGAAGGGAGAGAAAAATTCAAGGAGGCTTCACTATCACCATCATGAATCTTAACGAACATGTGGTCTGTGACAATTTCATGCAACAACAACTGGTACACTTGTTAGGACCGATTGCCGAGTTAAGCAACTGTGCGGTAACAATTCCCTATAATGTGTTCCCGCACAAGCTTCACAAGGTCGCCTGTAATGACGGGTGGCTGCTGCACAGCTCCTCATGACCATTTTGGTGCTCTGCTGTGAACACACTGCACCAGTAACACACCACCTGCTTGCTTGTGGTGTTAGGACAATCGATCTGACACAGCTGATTACGACTTTCAGTTGGCATTTTGAGGGTGTATACGTGGACAAGGAAAATAAATTCCCACGTTTTTCCCCGGATTTCCTGGTTAAAAATACACTTTCTCCTGGATGAAAACACTTTTTGCGTGTTAGTAAGTGACAATATATTTTCCCTCTGAACTGTAAAACTTATCGATCCTATGAACGGTTATGTTTTTATACATGGGCGTAGAATTTCCCAGCACTTTAGAAAACAAAACTCAGGGAAGAAAACTCCTTTAGGAAAGATTTTTAATGTGCAGCAAAATGTACGCTGTATATTTTCGTATTAAAAAAGTATAAATTTGAATGCCACCAAACACCGCACGTTACTTTCCAAACCGTTGTAATCGAGATTGCGATGCGCTTTTGAAAGCCAGTAATACCTCATGTCACATGATCCTGCCAGCCGATGACAGCGGATATTTAGACCACAGGACACGTGATGTAGTCAGCTAATAGCAACATCACTGTTAAGTAGCGCGGATACACAAACAGGAAAAGTTAATATCTTAAATTAATATACATACTGTTGCTACAAGAAATGCAAAACTTTCACATATAATATTGGTCTCTAAGGTTAATAAGCTGCAAGAGAAGCTAAGCTTTTACATATAATGCTGAAATCTTTTGTGTGTGTTACACTTTAAGATATATCACACAAATGTGCCACTAAAATTTTTATGAGAGTCCAGTGACTTGTCCTCAAAGTTTTCCACAAATAAATTAGCTACCGCAGTGGAGAGAGAACTTCCCGTAGCACTACATCAATTTGCTCATAATAACAACATGAATGTCTGATCTTCTGGGCTCGAAATACTTCTAAATGGCTCGTCATCAAATGCTCTGTGATTTAAGAAATTCGTCATACATTCTCGCACATAGTTCAACTTGCGTAAAAGGAAATTTACTTTGAAAGTAATGCTTTTCAAACCACCATTCGCAATATTTTCCCACAACCTGTTAGAAATAGGTTTGTTTCAGTAGTCATCATAGAGCGCCAGATAAAAGGTGCCACCGCGCTTTGGTAGCTGCTATGACGCAGGAAGCCCGTATCTTCGTATGTGTAAAACATTAAAGGATCTTACATCATGTCATAAAAGAAAAAATACATCAGAGGATACTCTAAGAGTATCTGTATTTCGTGAACCATACTAAAATGGCACATTTAAAGTGCATACTTAAAGAGCACATTCGTATGTGCAGATTCCCAATGAAGCAGGCCTTGATCTGATATTAAGCTTTTCAGTGTGGGTTTCGGGATGTAAATTTTCTTGGAGTACCAGTACTGTATTAACTAATTTTTGATTATTTAGTATGGCATAATGCCATACGTGCTAGAAAATGAAAACATGCACTTGAAATGTAGCAAGCAGTTGAAATTAGCCAATGGTGTGGAACTAAACACTTTGTTTCAAATACATTGACTACCTCAGCATAAAAGATTAATAAAAACCAAATTTCTTTAGCAAACTGACAAAAATAACTTCATTGTGCCACAAGGCAATTAATGCATGACTGTCAGAAAAGTGGAAATAAAATAAAATCTGAAACTAATAACGTATATTAGCCTTCCGTAATTATGTGAATGTATTTTAATTCACTTGACAGTTCCCGGCCACAGAAATCCATTTTGTTTTCATTTGACATGAGAGCAGTAAACGAAGAGGAAACAGCAAAATCACTAAATGCAAACACGGGTCACGTGGAGACTACATACTTCCCCACTGCTCTGCGCATCAGGCTCGGATCTACATATTAGGGGGCAATACTAAGATGGTGGCGCCACTCGTCCCCCCCCCCCCCCCCCCCCCGTCCTCCCTTGAACATTTGGGATAAGAGGTCAAAAATTTAAAAAAGAAATAGAGTTTTTCAAGAAATGTTCAATTTGAAGCACACATCTTTCTGAAGAGTCTGATACATAAAACATATATGTTCGAGGAAATGTAAGACAAGTTATTTGGATTTAATTGTGCCACAGTGCAGTGCCACCCCTCTTCCCACAGCATTCTTCTATCATTTCTTCAATTCTTAGCTCCTAGCAGTGTTGTCTCTCTAATCTTGTTACAGCTTTACATGGCGTGCTTTCCTTTCTGCGATAGAATCTATTACCTCATCGAAGTTTGTCAAACGTTTTGCTACATGAAAAATCGAAATATCGTTATCTAATACTGCATAAGCTGTTAATACAAACAGTACCTAAGAATGGTGTAGTTTCTCGATCTGATTACATCTATTTTGTCACTGTCTGCTAGATAAAACGAAATAGGCCTTTATAACACCACAGAAATTGTAACACACACCCCAAGTAAACGAGACTGTTTTGGCACAAATGGTCATTTTTATAACACGACAGAATATAATTCAGGAAGACCAACATAAAATGCCTATTACGCCTACTACAAACAAAAATCCTTATGTTAAAAAATAGTTTCACATTTCATTCATACACTCCAGTTTCTTGAGCACGAGATCAAAAAGTAATAGTATGAGATTTTCATATAAATTTGGAATTTTCATATTCTTCCCTAATTTGTGTGATGTCCCCCTTTCTTCCCCTTCCTCATTCTAACTAACAATCTTGTCATGACTACTTCTAGAACTATTACTGCCTTTGTCAAAACTTATTCGCCAGTTAACTTCACTAACCCTGTGAGAATCACTGGTTTAGTTATCCCCGATTATTCTCCGGTTAGGCGTTGTTATGTTTGTATAAACCATTTTCCACACTACTTCCAGAATAGAACTTAAACGGCTGCTAGACAGGGACTGTACAATTGGCCTTTACTAGTGTAGCGACCTGGCAAAAAATTTCATTTTCTTGGATATACCGAGAAGGTAATACGTTATCTTTCTTACCTGTAATCCCTGTTAGTCGTTTATTTTCACTCTGGCAGTTGGAATCTATGGATTTCTCTAGTAATTATAACACCGCTGATCATTCGCAAACCCAAATAACAACAATCAGACAATGATTGGCGTTCACTCGTTCGGCTTTACTCCACTCAGCTTGTATATCCCGGTCCCCTTTTGCCTACAGGCAAGTTTATTTCTAGATGCGACGAGGATTTCCTTGACAGAGACATCATGTACACTACGCACACATTCAAAAATCAACTTACGATTATTTTTTTTTAACCATGGGACCAAACTGTTGATGTCATCGGACCCTAGGCTTACACACTACTTAATCTACATTAAACTAACTTATGCTAAGGACAACACATACACCCATGCCTGAGGTAGGATTCGAACCTCCGACAGGGGGAGCCGCTCGAACCAAGACAAGTTGTCTCAGACCGCATGGCTACCCCATGCGGCTTATGATTCATTCAGAAATGAACTTACAGAGTGTGTTCAAAAACCAACAGTGATGCGCATCAAAATCATATGAGTAATCAATAGACCAATGTGTGCTGGATGCTAGGTGCTTTGTGAAACAAGGTTGTTTTTTCTCTTCAAGAATATGAATATGAATTTGGCCCTCCCCCCGCCCCACAAATGCCTCATAGATCCGGGCCCACTGTGCACAAACACTTCTATGAGCACTGTGTTTTGTTGTTGTATACGGCACATTTCCTTTGCAATTTGTGTTTTATTTTCATTTCTCTCTCTCTCCCCTCCCCCCCCCCTCCCACCCCTCATTCACGTTTTATTGTTGCAGTATTATTCTGTAGTAGCGGGTTACAGTAATATCCTTTGTTAGAGTGTCGATTCTTGCCAGTCAAAATTACAAAAAATTAACTGAAAACTAAAACAACGAAAAATTCCCAGGGGTTTTTCCCGGTTTTCTCCCGAATGAAAAAATTCCCGGGTTTTTCCCGGATGTCCCGGGTTGTATACACCCTGCATTATGTTCAATGCATTCTGAAACTATCACCAACTGCACTTCACACATGGTGGGAGCTGGAATATTAGCCTCTATTTTCAACTGCTTATCTGAAGCTACTTTGAGATCTCAAAATTCCGTTACAGTAATGACTTAGTATGGTGCATGGGCTATAACATATGAACAGTTTCTTCATGCAACATATGGTTTGCTACATCTGGGATGAGTGGGCAACTTACTTTACAGCCACACCTCATTTCTGACTTTCTGGCTACAGACAAGCCTGACCCTATTGACTGTGACAGTATGGAGACAGGGATTAGTGATTATATCATAGCAACAACATTCACTAAAGTTAAATAAATTAGAACTCAAGGCGAGTATTTATGTTGGAAAGATCAGATAAGCAACTATGAGCATCCTATTCAGACAATGAATTCACACAGTTTAGTTCCAGTATGATGGACATAGAGGAAATATGGGTGCAGTTTATACTAATTGCAAATCATTATCTGGGGAAGTATAAGCCAAGTAAGTGTATTATGGACAAACAAATGTCCAACTGTGATGTTAAAACAAATTCAGAAAATGCCAATGAAACAGAAAATGTTGCACTCTCAGTTCAAGAACAGATGCCAAAATATTGATACACAGAAGGTAGTGGAAATTCAAGTGACAATAAAAAGATCAATGCGCAAGCCATACGACTTCCACCATCATACAATAGTGAAATATCTTGCCGAGTACCCAAGAAAATTCCGGTCCTATGTAAAATAACTACATGGGTCAAAAGCTTCTACCCAGTCACTCTTCAAGCAGTCTGGTGTGGCATGGACATACAGGGTTATTACAAATGATTGAAGCGATTTCACAGCTCTACAATAACTTTATTATTTGATATATTTTCAAAATGCTTTGCACACACGTACAAAAACTCAAAAAGTTTTTTTAGGCGTTCACAAATGTTCGATATGTGCCCCTTTAGTGATTCGGCAGACATCAAACCGATAATCAAGTTCCTCCCACACTCGGCGCAGCATGTCCCCATCAGTGAGTTCGAAAGCATCATTGATGCGAGCTCGCAGTTCTGGCACGTTTCTTGGTAGAGGAGATTTAAACACTGAATCTTTCACATAACGCCACAGAAAGAAATCGCATGGGGTTAAGTCGGGAGAGCGTGGAGGCCATGACATGAATTGCTGATCATGATCTCCACCACGACCGATCCATCGGTTTTCCAATCTCCTGTTTAAGAAATGCCGAACATCATGATGGAAGTGCGGTGGAGCACCATCCTGTTGAAAGATGAAGTCGGCGCTGTCGGTCTCCAGTTGTAGCATGAGCCAATTTTCCGTGGGCTACGCGTGAAACTTGCCCGCACGCGTTCAACCGTTTCTTCGCTCACTGCAGGCCGACCCGTTGATTTCCCCTTACAGAGGCATCCAGAAGCTTTAAACTGCGCATACCATCACCGAATGAGTTAGCAGTTGGTGGATCTTTGTTGAACTTCGTCCTGAAGTGTCGTTGCGTCTGTTATGACTGACTTATGTGAGTGCATTTGAAGCACGACATACGCTTTCTCGGCTCCTGTCGCCATTTTGTCTCACTGCGCTATCGAGCACTCTGACGGCAGAAACCTGAAGTGCGGCTTCAGCCGAACAAAACTTCATGAGTTTTTCTACGTATCTGTAGTGTGTCGTGACCATATGTCAATGAATGGAGCTACAGTGAATTTATGAAATCGCTTCAATCATTTGTAATAGCCCTGTAGTAATAGGCATACCTGGCATTGAGAAGCAACTGAAAGCGTTTATAAAGCAAGAAGGTCAAGATGGAATTCCAGTTTGGTTTTACTGAGAGTACTCTCTGGCATTGGCCTCTAATTTAGAATTTATCACTTATCTCTCGCCCAATACTAAGTCCCAAGTGGCTGGAAAAAGTCAACCATAGCTGCTGTATATAAGAAGGGTATAAGATCAGATGCACAAAATTACAGAGCTATATCCTTGATGATAGTTTGCTGCAGAATTCTTTAACATATTTTAAGTTAAAATATAACAAATTTCCTTGAGACAAAAGCTTCTACCCACAAATCACCATTGACAGACAGTATACCTCATGTCAAACTCTGCTTGCCTTGTTTTGCATAATATTTTGCAAATTTTGGACAAATGGCAACATGTAGTTACTACATTCCTACGTTTCCAGAAAGCATTTTACGCCACTGGACACTTAAAGATCCACACAAAGGGAATAGGCTCTCAAATATGTGAGTGGCTCAAGGACTTTTTTTATGTAATAGAACCCAGTATGTTGACCTAGATTGTAAGTGTTAATCAGAGACAAGGATATCATCAGGAGTTTCCCAGGGAAATGAAAGAGGATCAGTCATTCTCTACATACATAATCTGACAGATAAGAAGAATAGCAATCTGTGATACTTGCTGATAATGCTGTAGTGTATGGGTATGTGTCATCTGACTGACTGTAGGAGGGTACAACATGACTTAAGGCACAATTTCTCTTTGATGTGATCAATGCCAGCTTTCTCTGAATGTGCAAAAAAGTAAGTTTACACAGAAAAGTAGGAGAAACAATCATGTAATGCTAGAACACTGTACTAGGGGTGTGCTGCTTCACACAGTGAAGTTTATTCAGTCACTAGACATAATGTTACAAAGCCATATGAAATGGAACGAGCACATAGTGTTGTTACCATAAAAGACAAAGGGTCGGCTTTGGTTTAGTGGGAGAATTCTACGAAATTATAGCTCATCAATAAATGAGCCCATATACAAAACATTTGTGGATCCATTCTTCAGTACTCCTCGTGTGTTTGGGGACCCCAATAGGTCGGATAAAAAGAAGACATCAAATTAATTCAGAGGCATGCTGCTAGATTTGTTACCAGTAGATTTATCAACACGAGTATTATGGAATGCTCTGTGAACTCAAATGGGAGTCCCTGGACAGAAGACGACTTTTTTTGTGAAACACTATTGAGAAACTTAAAAGAAATGGCATTTGCAGATGACTGCTGAATTAGTCTAGTGCTACCAATGTACATTTTGCATAAGAACCCAAACACAAGGTAAGAGAAATTAGGGTTCATACATAGGCATATACACATTCATTTTTCCCATACTCCAGTTGCTGGTTGAACAGGAAACTGAATGGCTAGTAGTGGTAAATGGTGCCCTCCACCATGTTATTGGCTTTCTTAGTGTGAATGTAGATGTAGGTATTATTACCAGTGACAAGATACAGTTCCTTTATGTTGACTTAATAAAAATAAATTAACTTCTTAGCTCTATTAAAAAAACTCTAGCAGAGGGCTGGGTACATCCTTCATTTTTATGTGGTGGCATAAAGAGGGTGATGTATACTACCAGCTGCTCCCCACATGTGTGTTCACTGCAGTTGGCATTTGTTGTCAGAACTGTTGCAAGTATGTTTACAATGGAGAATGTTTCTCAAGATTTTGTTGCTGATTTGTTGATTTTCGATCTAGTAGCTTGTAACTATGAGAGGATAGGTAAAAAGCTGGCAGAAGCACTGAAGGTCCCAGTGAGAATGTGACCAACAACTACGGCAACTTGACTTTGCTATTACTTAACCAGTGCCGCGGCAGCATGCGTTCCTTGCTCAATGCTGCTGTGGTTGACAACACAGATAATTCACAATGTACAAGATGAGATCAGTTTTAGATTCTGTGTGAAATGAATGACCTTCCTCAATTCAAAAACTTAAAATTTTTTAACTCAAAATCATAGTGTCCATGAAAAATCACTCAAAATACTTTACTAACCTGATTATTTAAAATGGCAACATTAGGGCCACCACGCCCACCCTTACACCTAACCAAGCATTGTACATATTTTACATTGCATATATTATTGTAAGCATGACATACTAAACTTAGAAAAATAAAAATTACAATAATACACATATGGAAAACACTCAGTGTTTATATTCCTACATGCTAAATACAAAAATAATTAGAAATTACAATAAGGTAGGTTGGGCATATGTGCTGATTTTGGGGAAGTACTATGAAGACGACAGGAGGAATTTCTACAAGTTTTTCTTATAAGTAGCATAAGATTGAACTACACATAGACTGTGGGGCAACTTGTTCCATATGCAGACAGCAGTGACAGTGAAGGATTTTGCCAATGATTTTGTTTTATGAATCAACACAGCTAGGATACTAGATAGGTGAGGCCTTTATCACACACAAGCACTCGTGGTTAGCTTTAACCATCTGGTGTTTTCAATGCTTGTACCACGTTTAATTACATCACAATAGTGGAGGTTCAGAAGAATGAGTGACTGCATAAGTTTGCATTTCAGATCCTGGAGAAATAACTTTCAAAATTTTTTGAGGGCAGAGGGGCAAGATGAAGTCTGCCGACTTACAGTCGCAGTATCCTCTGCCCAATTTCGTGTTCATCCAAAATTAGATCCACGTTCTTCACTGCTTTCCGATACAGTATCTGGATGCCGTCAAGTTGAATGGGGGGCAACTGATGGTGGAATTCTGAACCTATTAATTTCTGATGGGAAATTAAGATTACTTGCAACTTTCCTGCATTTAGTGGAAATCCCAGGTTTCTCGCCTGTGTTGCGCTGAAGACAGATCATCATTCTTCTTAGCACTCACAGTATTTATATCTTCAGGTCTGGCACTTATATAAAGGGGCCAACAAAGACTGGGCCTTGTGGCACTCCTGAAGGAAGGTATTTCCAGGAAAATTTTTCGTTCCCACAGACAACCCTTTGCCGTTTTGTTTTCAAGTAGGTTTAACACCACTTCAGGGCACCAAGAAATTTAGCTCAGCAGTAAGTCAAAATTGACCGTATCAAAAGCGTTTCTGAAACCTAGTAAAGCCAAAACTGTGGCCTCACAATTGTCCATGGCACATTTTAGGTCATCAGTTACCTTGACTAGCATAGTGTTAGTCCTGTGGTGTTAATGAAAGATGGATTGATATTTATCTAACAAGTGAAATACATACAAGTGTCAGTAATTTGGTCGTGAACAATATATTCCAGGGCTTCGGAAACAGTAGATAATATTCAGACAGGTCAGTAACCACGAGGCGATTGAACGTTTCTGATCTTGGAAATAAACTATGCTGCTTTTCCATGATTTGGGATATCGATCACAGAGTTGCCAAACATATTCTGCGATGGCACAAAGTACAAATCATACTAGCAGCAAGAAGAATGTTTTTCCATAGCTAATGTGTTTTTTGAGCAGGCTTTAAAGTAAGGAGCACAGCTTGCATCAAAGACTCAGCTGCTGTGTTGACCGAGAGACAAAATACCGGAAGTATCAGCTAATGACTTTTACTCCCATTTCTGTAGCTAGGGTTAAGGTCTAGAGCATAGGTACTTACAATATTCAGAGTGATCCACTGCAATGACATTATAAATTAATATTGTATACAATTACTTTTGTTTTCTGTCTTAAGCATAAGGCAAAGTGAAAAGCTTATTCACCATATGTGATTTTCCCTTCTGGAGCACCAGCAGTTTTTATAGTGTAAATATTACTTTTAGGCAACATATTTTCATCAAAAGATTTTTCTTAAGAATACTGCCATTTGCTCTACCCCCAGACAAAGGAACACAAAAGAGAAGACAACAACAGAGGACTGACTACAAAATACTACCATCCACAGAGAAATTCTGTAAGCTTCAAGTAATGTAAGGCTTCAAAGTATTTGTGTGGACACTTTGCAGAAATTTTGTGCAATAACTCACTGGAAAGGCGTGAAGAAACGAAAGCAGGGTATGTAAAACTGAATACAATACACCGACAGTAACATCTGTAGTATGTCACCTTTAAGCAAAGATACCAGTGAATCTGTAACAACCACAAGAAGGGTAAGGTTATTTCTGCCCATAATGACTACAGAATAATCAATGCTGGTACTTTGTTCATAAAAGCAAAAACCATCTGATGAATTAGCTATTCTGTCTGCAGTATGCTTATGACAGAGAAACTAAAACGGCAATAAGAGGTTCATCTAGTAGAGCATGGGGCAGATTTTTAATGCAATGTCTTGTAGCCAGCATAGTTTGCTCTTAATTTATTGCCTAATGGTTTCATATTAACAATGTCTCTACATGATCACAACATTTACACAAGAATGATTGAGAAGTCATTGCCATAACAGACTGCTAGGACCTGACCTGTCTCATCCTCAATCAGACACAAAAAGCGACTTGTGAATTGCGCGAGCTCCTAGTGGCCCTAGAAGTTCCAGTTCTCTTCATAACAGCTGTATACAAATGGAGTCATCCAGCATGTGTACTAACCTCAGCCACTAGCTTGTTAAGGTCTCTGAAGTTGCCGCAGTTCGTCCCATTGTGAAGAGGAATCGTATGTAAGCTACAAATCAGAAACTGAGCAGCAACAATCACTCTCCTACCAACTTGATCCTACAGGCGCATAAACTAAATTTTACAAAATGTACCTCCCCAAAGAACCAACTATAACCTGTCCCACAAAATACTGAATCAACGTTGCCAAGAATTTTAACAGTTAAATCAATAGGGCCTGCAGTTTAAAAAAAAGGTAAATCATTCTAGGCTATTTAAGAACACACGTACTTGTCTTTTTGGTAACTGTAGTGCATGTTACACCATTGAACAGTTAGGTAAAATCCTCCAGCATCAATTGCTTTATCATCATGGTGACCAACCATCTGAAATGATTTTAGATTTATACCTACATTACCAGCTTCCAACTGAGTGTTCTGTTTTTGCTCTCATGGTTTATGGCAGTGATACTTCTATGTGTAAATGTGTGCTGTAAGAATAGCACGTTGGACAAATAAACTCTCTGGCATATCAGTGCTGTGACCTCTGCCACTTTATTTTGAGTACTGTTGTTGCAAGTTCTTCAATGCCTTTTATTCTTATCAATTTGTAACATTAATAATCGAAAATGAAGAACTCTGTACATCCTGAAACCCTATGTAGTGACAGTTATGTAGATAATATATGAAGCTACATAATTAGTGACACTGTCTAAACGTTTTCACACCTTTCAGTGTGAATGGCGTAAATGGCTAGCAGCCAAGTTGTGTGAGAATAGCAGTACAGACTGCAAACATTTCCACATCACCTCTGAGGAAATTATCAGGCTCCAGAGTAAAAAAGCTTTATTTCGACAAATACGAGTATGAAACATACAAAGAACAACAAACACAATGTGAATTCATAAGACAGCATGAAGTCAACAACACACACACACCATCATAATACAGCAGATGCTTTTGGTGGGGAGCAGGATTATGCTTAGCAATATTTAAAATACCTGCAGGTTCAAGTAAAACACACTGCATAACAACCAGATATAACAACAAATGCTATAGCAGAGCCAAGCTCACAGTTTGAAACAACATAGTATCTACCCTTCGGTTTCAGCAGTTCACAAACACAGAGCTTGTAATTGTGGGCCCTGTCCATCAAACCACCTCAACCGCACATGTGGTTTGCGGTGATGGAAAACATATTACAACAAAGGAAAGGTCACCAACGACACAGTCAATTCACTTGTTGATAAGCAACTTAGACCATCAAACCACAACATTCATATTTGACACTACAATGCACCTGTTGGTAGACAGAGCTTACAGCAAGCTGAAGCAAGAGCTAATCTCCCAATGCAAAAAACCAATTGACCTCAGGGTCAGAGACAGGTGCTAAATTAGGTAACAGAACACCATCTTTGTTCTGGCATCACCTCCGCAACTTAGTACACAGGCTCCACAGTGTTTGACAATTTGTTACACATTTGGCAGCAGGAACTTCCATCTCAGCCTCATATGGTATATGACACTCAAGTCAACTCCAACAGCTGCAATTACATTGTCAGGCCTGTCAAATAAAATCTACCGCAGTCAGTCAAACCCAACTGAAACTACATCTCTGAACTGCACACAGCCATTATGCTGCAAATCCCGTCTAAAGTTTCTGGTAAGATTAGAGATTTAAGAGCAACAGTGGAGGCACTGACAATGCAGTTACGCACCAGCAGCGATGACAGTGCTCCAAGATCACTTCAAACCAGCAACACTGCACAACAAAACATGACAACAGCAGAAAGACTCTCACAAACTGTGCTGTTATACATATTTTGGTCGAGATGGGGCCAAATGCACATCACCACCACTTACCTAAAGGACAACGAAGTAACAGTGTAGTGCCTACATGACATCAACAGTCATCCTCTGCACGTAGTCTACCACACCAAAATGATTCTGTATCTCACAAACATATCAGCACAATGTTATTGGGAGACATCATCTCAGACAGCTGCATGCTCCCTGTCAATTATGCACCTTGGAATGAACAAGATGTGCTGTAGGCTGCTAATAATTCAACACACAACATATGTGCACAGTCGATGTGCTTTTCTCTAATTGGTTTATGTGGTCTCTTGTTACTGCTGACTACTTAACATATTTTGCACTAGCAGTTGATGCACAGGGAGCACGATTGTTAAGCTTTATAGACAATAGTGCAGTGTCCTTGAGTATACATCATATAACAAGTATTAAACAGAAATGACAATACATTCCCATTGAAGAAACGTAATGCAGCTGAAACACTGAACCCTTTGGACGATCACACAGAAGAATTGGCAAATGTTTCAGAAGAACAGGTTCAATGCAAGTAAATCAAACACTGTATAGTACACTACAACCGTACAACACTAGGACAACCCATCTTGCTCTGTGCACACAGAATTGTGTCTGAAAGGCTGAACAGACAAAGAAAATATTCTAAGAAGTGTTACAATCAGGAGTTATTTGGCAGTCCGACAGTTTGTGGTCATCACCCTCACACCTAATCTGCAACAAAGTTAAATCTTTGAGACCATATAGAGATTACCATGCACTAAATGAAAGAATGATCCAGGACACATACCGGGTGTCCAGCATACAAGACTTCTTGTGTTCATTGGTTGGCACTGAAGTTTTTAGTGTTCTCAATAGTGAGAGAGCCTATAATCAAATACCAATAGCTGCTAATTGTGTTCCAAAGACAGCGAAGGTTATACCGTTCAGTTTGCTCAAATTTTTATTCATGTCTTTTTGGCCTCAAGAACACACCACAAAGTTCACGAAGCTTCATTGACCAGGTATTCAAAAAGACATCCATTTTGTTCCACTTTAACGATATTTTTAATGTGCTCTCCTAATGCTCAAGTGCATGAACAACACTTGTGCCGGCACGCGCATGGTTTGTTGACCATGGGATGGTAGTAAATGAAAAAAAATGCATCACGAGGAAGACTCAAAGTCACATTCTTGGTTCGTTGGTTTAAAGGAGGGGGAGGGAGGGGGGGGGGGGTGAAGGGACTAACCTGTGAGGTCATAGGTCCCTTGTTCCCAGAAAAGTAACTACACAAGGGAAAGAAGAAAATAAAGGAGAAGTACAGCGCAATAACAGGAGAATGGAAGAACCAGAAGATGACAGAAGGCCAGCCAACACTGCTATGGACAAAATAGGAAAAGAAAACCACAGAGAGAAGCAAGAAACAGGTAGAAGGGATAAAAACAAGAGAGCATATGACTATGGCTGACCGACCACGAGAATAAAAAGGAAAAGCCAGCCACTCTGCAACACATTAAAACACCCAGCCTAAAAGCATTAGAGTGGAGAACACAAAGGCATAAAGGACATGTGCTAAAACTTATATAGCATGATAAAACCCACAGTCATGTATAAAACGTAAAACTAAATTAGCCGACGAGGCGTTGTCAGCTAAAATTAACCCCTTAGCTTACAATGTCGTGCGAGAGATATAGCATGCAGACCTGGCCAAACATCACCTAGATGTATCAGAGACGTGGTATGTTTACCGCTCCGAACAAGCGTATGTCGTGTGAGAGACGTCATCGGTCAGCTGTGCCAAATGTAAACAGAACATCTGTGACACGTTGCAGATCTGATCAAGTACACGTGGCATACACGAAGTGTTCTTCGCCACTATCGGACCTGCCGACATTACAAAAATACTTTCACAATGTTCCCAACATGTAGCAAATGTGTTCACGAGGAAAGGGAGACATGTGGTGGCATAGCCAACAATGATTTTGCAGGATATTTTGACAGCAGCAGTGACAGTGGTAGCGATGTTTTACCTACTGTATGAAAATGGTGTAAGCGGCTGGTGATTGAAGATGATACTGACGAAGAAGAGCAAACCTACCAGCAACAATCAGAGTCATGGATGTGGCAAAAGGAAGACAATGCACCAATGATCTGGACGTATACGGAAATTCCCAGAATAAAGGAAGCAGCTTTACAGCACGTGAGTACAGGCATAAGAGAATTAGACGTTTTCTATGAAATATTTAATAGTAGATTTTCGGAAAACATCTTAACTGAGACGAATAGATATGCACAAGACGTACTCAACAATGAATAGAAGAGACAAAAAACAGACCATAAGTGGTCTCCTATCGGCTGTAATGAAATAAAAATATACATTGCGCTATGTATAATCATGGCTGATGTACGGAAACAGTCGATTCAGATGTACTGGTCTAGGAGGGCCATTATAGAAACGCCAGTATCTAGGAAGACGATGCCATTCAGGAGATTTCTGCACATAAGTAGATTTCTGCATCTAGCGAAAAACAGTTTAGCCAACAACACAGAAAAGATGTACAAACTAAGGCCAGTCATAGATATGTTCAATCAAAAATTTAAGGAAGTGTACACAATGCAAGAGAATATTACCCCTGATGAATCATTAATTAAATTTAAGGGGTGTTTTATCCAACAAAATTTAACCCATCAAAAAAGAGTGAGGTTTGGTATTAAAATTTATAAATTGTGTGAGTCAAGTTCAGGATACTTCTATGATTTTAAGATATACACGGATAGTAACAAATGTGATGCTAGTGGTAGCGCCTCTGAAAGTGTAGTTCTGGAACTATCACAGTCTATATTACACTAAGGGCATACTCTATTTAGATAACTGGTTTTCTTCACCGAAACTTTCCAAAACTCTCTTCAGCAATCAAACTAATGTGATTGGAACAGTACACTAAAAAAAATATGCCCACAGACTACCTGAACGCAAAATTAAAGAAGGGAGAATATACAGTGAGAAGTTGTAATGGAATATTGGCACTAAAATGGAAAGATAAACAACACGTTTACACACTTCCCACAAAACATTCAACAGCAGAAATGATTGCCACAGACACCTCTCCGCAATGTGTCGTGGAAACCGAAATGTGTCATCGAATACAATAGAGGCATGATTGGAATTGATCACCAAGATCAGATGCTCGCATGCTTCCCTGTGATGAGAAAATGTATGAAAGGATACCGCAAGATATTCTTTTAGCTATTTGATGTTGCTTTATTTAACACGTACTTTTTGTATTACAAAATACATTGCGGCAAACGACAGAGCTACACAGTATATACGATCCACATTGCAGAATCATTGTTGAAAACTACACCTTTACCGGAATATAACCGGAAGGGATGATTAGCATACGGCGATATACCACAAAGATTGCACGTGCAACACTGGACACATTTTCCCAAACATATTGATCCAACACCATCAAATGTAAATCCTGCGAAAGCTTGTGTAGTATGCAGAAAGCATAAACGACGCAGCTAAACAATGTGGGACTGCAAAAAGTGCATGGTTGCATTACATGTGCCAGATTGTTTTGAACAATGTCATACAATCTAAGACTATTAAATTCGTGTACATGTCATTGTGAAGACGTTGCATTTGAAAATATGTTTGCCAACGTACTAACGTAACAGGTCCCAGAATGTTTTGAACAAAATATTATACAGTCTTAGATCACTGCATTGTTGTGAATATTATTATTAAGATGTATTTCATCAATGTATGTTTGCATATAAAGGGAAATAAAACATTTGTGAATATATCATTGCATTTGAGACAATGAATGCTTCGTTTCCAATGGGCAACTAATTGTCATTATTTATGATATCTGTAGAAATGTCACGTTACTGGTATATCACATACGTACTTACAAAACTCAAGGGTGTCTGCACGACTTCGGACGCCACCAGGCATAGTGCACCGCAGCCTTAGCGTGTGTAAACACCGGAAATTGTAAGGCGCATCCGTACCTTGCAGCCACTTACGGCTCACGCTAACGGAACTTAAATCGTAAGGCAAAGGGTTAATGCCAATGAGTCCAGTAACTGAAGAGTCCATCGCAGGGCAGCCAAAGAAGGACAACTCACCAAGATATGGGCCACTGTCAGCCGGGCGCAACACCGAAACTGAGATGGGTCTTTACAGCGCAGGAGGTAGCCATGTGTCACTCGAGCGTGGCCAATGCGGAGCCGACAGAGTCACAGAGTCCCAGCGAGAGACCCGCGAGGAGTTCCACACATTCATAGTCTCCTCAATGGCACGCAGTTTGTTGTGCATACTGAGGTTATGCCATTCCGTCTCCCAAAGCCACAAAACCATGCAACATAGTACTGAACACAGGTCAGTTGCAGAGGAGCCTATCTCCATATGCGGTTTCCGCGTAGCCTGTTTGGCCAGCCTGTCGGCAAGATCATTGCCTGGGATTCTGATGTGACCTGGGGTCCTGTTTCGCCAGCCTGTCGGCAAGATCATTGGTTGGGATTCTGATGTGACCTGGGGTCCACACAAACAGCACTGAATGACTGTACCGTTCCAGGGCATTGAGGGACTCCTGGATGGTCACTACCAAAGGATGACAAGGGTGGCACTGGTTGACAGCGTGTAGGCTGCTCACAGAGTCCGTACACAGAAGAAACGACTCACCAGGGCATGAACTGATGTACTCAGCAGAACAAGATGTAGCCACCAGCTCGGCAGTGAAAACACTGCAGCCATCAGGCAAGGAGTATTGTTCAATATGTCCTCCATGGAC